>NW_007730667.1:138536-141993 GCF_000696425.1 Galeopterus variegatus
AAGCAACTAGGTCTGGGCACAGACTTTATGAACAAGACCCCGAAAGCACAAGCAGTAAAAGAAAAAATAAATGAGACTATATCAAACTAAAAAGCATCTGCACAGCAAAAGAAACAATCAACTGAATAAAATGACAAGGTACAGAGTGGGAGGAAATTTTTGCTAACTGTGCATCTGACAAGGGATTAATATCCAGAATATACAATGAACTTGAGCAATTATACAGTCAAAAAACAAATAACCCAATTAAAAATGGGCAAAGGATCTGAACAGACATTTTTCAAAGGAAAACATACAAATAGCCAACAGGTATATGAAAAAATGCTCAGCATCACTAGTCATCAGATAATGCAAATTAAAACTACATTAAGATACCACCTCACCCCAGTTAGATTGGCTATAATCAAAAATATGGTGAATAACAAATACTGGTGAGGATGTGGAAAGAAGAGAACACTCTGGCACTGTTGTTCATAGCACAACCACTATGGAAAACAGTATGGAGGTTTCTCAGACAACTGCAGATAGATCTTCCATATGATCCAGCAATCCCACTTCTGGATATATACCCAAAGGAATGGAAATCATCATGTTGAAGGGATACCTGTTCTCCCATGTTCATCACAGCTCTGTTCACAATAGCCAAGACATGAAACCAACCTGAATGTCCATTGATGGATTATTGGATAAGGAAATTGTGGTATATATACACCATGGAATACTACTCTGCCATAAAAAGGAATGAAATAGTCCCATTTGCAACAACATGGATGAACCTGGGGAAACTTATGTTGAGTGAAATAAGCAAAGCACAGAGGGATAAATACTCCATGTGATCACTCATGTGTGGGAGCTAAGAGAGAAAGGAAGGAAGCAAAGAAAGACCACAGTAGTGCATTGGATTTGCAGAGGGAGAGAACATTCCTTGGGCTACAAAGTGGAGTGGGGGAAAGAGGGTCGGAGAGGGAGGTTGGGGATAATTAGATTGGGACACAGGGTACAAATGTAATTTGTGGTTATGGGTATGTTGCTAGTATAAATCTGGCCCTCACATCATGGGCATGAAGGATGACAATCAGCTTTGTATTTCATGAATATTCATAACCAATAAATAAATTGGTTTGCTTTAAAAGAAAAAAAAGGGAAGAAATGTTGGTGATGTAGTTAGAATGCCATGAGAGTTTCAACTCTGCTGCTGTCTAAAGTAGACAGCAGAGGGTAAGAAGAATAGCATTTCTTAACCTGTGTTTGCCACTTTATACATGCTATTTCTCTTAATTTTCATAACCACCACAGGATGAAAGCATTGTTACCCCCATTTTAAGAATGAGGAAATGGAATCTGAGGAAGGAAGTAACTTTTTAAAGGACAGAAAGCTAGCAAGTGATAGCATGGAGATTTATATCTGGTTTGTCTAATTCCAATATTCACACATTTTTACACCAGCAGGTGCAACATTTTTGCATTAATTGTAGACATTTTATGTGACATATACTTGAAGGAATAAAAAGATGCTAAAGATAGCCAATTAACAGTCATCACAAATCCATCAATACCATGGCATAATCTGTTATGCATCATAAGAGCAACTACCCCAATTACACTATTCACATTATCCCATAGGACTATGTCAATGTTTTAAGAGAACTGTTTACTTGCAGATTCTACTCCATTCCAAACAGATTTAGTGATAATGATTAATATATGTCGTTGTCTCTTACTGTATATTTGAGTTATCTTAAGTATGTTTCTTGAAAGGAGATAACAATTCCATACCTGTTTAACTCAAAAACTTGTTTTGAGAATATAACGACATGTTATATCAAAAAGCCTTATAAACATCAAATGTTCTATGGAATTCATTGTTATGTAGTAATATGTATATATTCTTTGCATATAAGAACACAGTGTCATTCTCAAAAGGTAATTCAGAACACAATTTAATTTCACGTTCTTAGATCAGTTGAGACAAACTCCATTTGCTTATGCGCAATTGCGAGTAATATGAAAAAATCATTCTCATAAATACCTTAACAATTTACTACAAAGCAATAAGTAACTAAGGCAGTCATCTATTCAGGCACTTCTGGCATGACAGAATTAAGACATGTTGCCTCTAGGTAGGTCTCCATTCTGAACGTGAAAAATGAGTAATACCTCATAAAACTAGAGAGCTAACTTTTTCCTAAAGAAATCCAATGTTTTAAGAAAGAACCCTACAGCAAGCCTAACATTGAGCAAAATACTATGAATTAAAAATCTCTGGACTAGAGAATAACAAAAATGCCAGTTTCAAAGGACTGTGGAAATCAGCACACATTTTACTGTATTTGTACTCACAACTCCAAATTGCTGTGTAAATGGAAAAATAAATTTATGCCTCCAGATGGAAAACAAATAAACCAGCAATTTGAATTACATATTGCTATAAAAAAAATCAATGAGCTTCTGTGCTTAGCAATGAATAGTAAGAATAGACATATACATATTTTTGGTCATCGAAATTTATTTTTATTTACTTATAATATCTCCTTTGTTTTTTAAGAGTTCTTAAGGTATCTCACTGGATTTCAACAAAAGCCCTCGGGTTACACATGGTAACATCATATACATTTAACACACAACATAAAGGAGATTCAGAATCAGTGATTTATCCAAAGCAAACAGAAAACAAAGCAAAACAAAAAACCTAATTAAGTATCATTGTATAAGATAATTTTTCCTGGAATTGTTTTTTCAAGTACAGTTTTAGAATCAGTCAATGTTGACAAATGCTATTGTTTGCTTAAAATTTGCCAGGCACATTATGATTACCAGTGGGATTGACACTCAGGTGTGGGAACGATTCCCTGGACAGACCTTTAATCTCTGAGTTAGTTAATGGCCAATTTAAAGGGAAACTAAAGCATTTCAGAAGTTTCTTTCCTCCCTGACTTGTTCTTCTGTTTCTTCCTTTTTGCAAAGGATAGTTCTAAACTTGACATAGTTGATCAAGCCAGACATCCAGTATTAATTCCCAACTCTTCCTCCTCTTTTGATTTTCACAGCTGATTAGTCCCAGGTTTCAGTTATTTTATATCTTAAATCTCAGTTATATCTCTTTTCTTCTCTTTTTTCCTCCACCTTTGTAGTTTTTCAAGCTTTCATAATTCCCACTTGGACTATTTTTAAAGCCTATAACACCTACCTCAATTTCAATCCATCTAAAAAAATTGTCAGAGTAATTTTCCAAAAAATGAGCTTTTAAAAAAATTTTTCAAACCCCATGCTACTTATTGCCTCAGTGCCCTCAGAAAACTCGTCTCATCTTCTCTCTGCACCTTTATCTTATTCATAGAATTGTCTTCTAAGTTGGATTCTCTTCTTCTCCTTTAGTCTCTTACGTGGAAGTTACTGAGTTATACAATCCCCATTAAGCTCAAATCAAATACAGTCAGTGCTATTTAAAAAAAAAAAA
>NW_007730667.1:142471-146196 GCF_000696425.1 Galeopterus variegatus
CCAAGAAAGGATTCGGTTGGATGCGTGAAGGACAGAATACTTTTTATTGTGCCAACAATATGTTTTTCAAAGAAAACAGAAGGTTTCACCATTCTCAAAATAGTTTTCAGCATCCATATTGCAGGGGAATTTCACTGTTGCTTCTCACTTAATGCAATTTCCCTCTACCCTTTGATTTTCTCTTCCTCCTACACATATCCCCTCCCTTATTCTTCCTCTTATTCGCCTCTTTCTTCAGCCCTTTCTCCTCTCCTGACTCTCAGGATCAGGAGCAAAGGCAACATTTTTTTTTTTTTTTCTTTTTGGCTCATACAAGTTAGCTTTCTGCTTCTCCAGGGTCTTGGTATCTCTCCATCTACAAGCCCAAGAAGTTTATGAAGGTATTTTTTTTTTTAACCATAAATGGTCAAAAGTGTACTAATAAAGCTAAGACTAAAAAAAAAGTTTTGAGATTTCACTTTCTAAAAATTCACTTTGCCTCACTCTTTCAACTGGATGAGGATGCTATTTCCCTGCCATTTGTCACTTCACATTTAGTCACTAAAACCTCACTCTCTCTTGTTCATTCCACAATCAGCACTTACAGAGCAATTTTCTGTACGGCTCTTGGTTTGGTGCTAGGGAATCTCAAGAAGAATATTACAGTGTTTTGTGTGGCCTGAAGCTTACATAATTTTGCAGGCCCTCTTTTATACAAAATGATGACTATAAACAGGTTTGAAACTGAATATTTATAAGCATTAATCACAACGAATTATAAATTTTTAAAAGCTGACAAATGCCATCGATAATTTTAAAGATCCATAAAATAACATAATATTTTTATTCATTAATAGCCTGACTGTGCTCTATTTTACTCCTTCTGTTCTACATTTTTTGACTACAAAATCACCTCTTCAAAGGACAACACATTTATACTATTTTCTACACAGAAAACAAAATGCGTTCTCTTTAATCTGGTTATTCTATGTATATATTTATGTAAGTATGTATGCATGTATTTATGTATTTCTTGTAGTCTATGCCTTTCTAATGCAGAATTAATTATTGGTGATGTCATAAATACTTTTAGAATGTTTGTCAAATTTAGAAAAATGAATTCCAAGCTTCATTCACAGATGGGCTCTGAATTTTTGAACATTGCAAATTTTCTTCCAGTGACTAATCTAAACACTTTGAGTTGATGTCACTTGTTAACAAGTTTGTTGTTGATATCTTATTGTGGTTGTATATTACACACCTTATGTTTCCTTTACTGGCCTCAGTATTTCCTGTTAACCTATCTTAAGCCTGACTCTTCATGTCAGTGACCATCACAACACCTGACTGAAGGACAAATGGGATAGGGGCCCTCGGTAACATCAGAACTTGTTCTTAACTTTGTGGTTAAAATATTACACTTCGTCAAGTTTTACCACAACAGTTTACCAGGTGAACACATTGCTAGGGCTCCTTATAAGGGGGTTTAGGCAAATGAGGTTTCCTGAAAACTACACTTCTTTAACATCATGGCAACTTTGTAACTCTTCCTCTGGTTTCTGCTTTTAAGACATTTCCAGAACATTATGACATTTGGTCCACATAAGGAGCTTTAAACTAAGAATTTTGTTTATGTTTTCTTCCCTGACAGTGATAGCTATACAGCTTACCCAGTCTGGGATGATATCTCAACCACAGTTAATAATAGTAATATGTAATAGTTACCCTGAAAGGAAAAGATTTTTATCAAAATACTGGAAACAACATGGTCTTCTATTTAGACACAATAATGTGATTGATCTCCAACATCATGCAATGAAGCTTTGCATTAACAATGATAACCTAATAATTTAGCAAAGCAATTTAAATTACATTTAAGTTGATTAATTGATTGCCCTTAAACTAAAATTAGCATGCACCTGTAATAAGTAATGAATCTGATTTTCTCATTTAATAGCCTCTTCCTTCTGGAACTTAACTTTTGATTTACTGTCCTGAAACCAAGAAAGGAGATCCAGGTTATACCCACCCAGCCACAAAGCCAAATTCCTCATCTCTGCCTGACTTGTGCCTCCAGTACCAGTACTCTGTTGAATGGTATCACTCATCTCTCTATTCCCCCAGACAGAACACAGGAAATCAGGCTACTGAGATTGTGTTCACCTGCACATTCTTTCTCCTTTATAGTTTCATGATGAGGTCCCTGGTGCAGGTATTTTTCCTCATTTACCTGGGTTAGAATAAAAGACTCCTTTTCCTGCCTCTGGGGTGCTTTCCTCATTCCAAAACTAATCTCTTTTCAGCATTATAGATATGTTCTTTTTGAGACACTTTGGATGTTATTTCTGTTCTTAAATTTTATCAATGTCTCCCCATGGCTTCCCAGATATAATTTTAATTTATTTGCACATGTTAGAAGACCCTTCATGTTATGCTCTGGCCTCTATGTCTTTTATTACTTCTTTTCCATCAATTTCTTGTTCCAGCCTCCAGAAATATTGAACTTCTTGTAGTTTTTCTGAGCAATCTCCGACACTTGTTCTCTTTTTCTGTAATGCATAAGCTATACATTTGTAGCTCTGAACATTCCTGCTCATTTTTCAAGTATTCACTTAAAGTTTATACTTTATTACCTCTTTCCTTCTGACTTCTCCAGGCAGAGCTAAATCCCCCTATGCTTGCATTTTAGGAGAACATTTGCATCTAAAATTTTATTACAAGTTTATTTTCTTATGCTTCTCATACCTGACTCTTCAATAGAGTATAATACTTTTCAGTCTAATATGTATCTATATCTAATATCAAACTTAATGTCTGGGACATCATAAGCACTTATTAAACATTTGCTAGATGAATTAAATAACACATTTGGTTATTTTCTTCAAATTATTTCCTGTATTGGTATTTTCTTCATAGTTCCTAGTTTTTAATAGTTTATTAACCAAAACAAATATATAATAAGTTCATATACATCATCTGTTATCATGACAGTTTTTCAGGTTGCAGAAAAAAATATTCTTACCATTTTACTTCTATTTTAATTCCATCCATTCATATTATCCAAATAACTGTGCCTGTATTTATTGAGTCTGAGGTGGAAATATATTTTCCTGATCTATAGAATCTACCCAAGAGGAAAAGGGAACAACAGTGATCATCTAGGTGAACTGGCAAGCTGACCAGCTTTCTAACCACTATATTTTTCTATAACTTGGTCACTCATCTGAACCTAGTAGTATAAAGTCATGAACAGAAGAGCTGCTTATTTATTTCCAATAGATGCCCACTAAGAAGATACAGAGCAGTGCCTGCTTAGAACATTGTGGAGAATTCCACCAATTCAGAAACCTGAGGCTCAGCCTATAATCCCTCCTCATCCAGTCAAGACCTTCTACAGTCCTTCCACTGCATCTCTACAAATACCCTCCTAGGTATCCCTACTCCTTTTTCTAAACCACCTGTGTTATTTAAAAAAAGTATTTAAACTCGACTTCCTGACACCAGTCTCAGCTATCACAAAACTATTGATATGGACAGCTTTTACTGTTTACTCACTATAATTTGCACGTGTGCCATGGTCTTTCACTTGGAATTTTCATCCTATTGACACAATATCTTAATCATCTGCTCCCGTCCTGATATGGACAGCTTTTACTGTTTACTCACTATAATTTGCACGTTGTGGCATGGTCTTTCACTTGGAATTTTCATCCTATTGACACAATATCTTAATCATCTGCTCCCGT
>NW_007730667.1:147307-148310 GCF_000696425.1 Galeopterus variegatus
TCTTCTACTCTATTTTCTTAAATTGGGTTTTGATTACTAAGCCCTCCCCAGTCCTTTGTACGCTGTAATTATATCTCTTTACATGGTAAGCAATCAGCAATCTACGTGCACAAGCTGATCCCACAGCAGATTTTACTCCATCTAAAATCATCTAGAAATAGATGCAGGGAAGGTAACATAACAGAGCGATAGACATTCTGGGGACTGGGACTACAGCACCAACACAAGCAACCTCCTGAAGGAAAGGAAGACGGGGATCAGAAATATAGACGAGCAGGAAGTAAAAACAGAATAAGGACTGTTCATAGGGGGAAAATAGAAAGCAGCAGTTGTATGCACTTGATACATGCTGGACATAGCCACATACAATTTCTCATTTAATGCTCACAATGTGGAGGAATAAGATAGATGGAGTCACTCATCCCAAGCAAGTAGAGTCAGAATTTAAACCGGGTCTGTCTGTTTTATCATTGCAGATAAACAAAATCAGAAGCTAACAGACAGAGAGCAGCAGCTCATGGGAGCTTTCCAGGGCTAAGTATACAGGGAAATACAAAATTTCACAGATTCTAGAAAGGGCTTTTTATCTACTGAGATTTTTGGAAATGAAATTAATCTTTGTTTCTGGTGTCAATATTCCTTTCTTTGAGAATACTGTATATACTCACATCAAAAAATCTCAAGTAAAAATATTCAGCCCATTTTATGTTTTCAAATGCCTAATAGCTATTTCCACTTAGGGGTTTTACGGTAAATCATACAAAGCAAGTAGAAAAAAGAATTCTTTAATATTCCCAACAAATTTGTGTCATTAACACAGTGACCTTTGTCAGTAAATAATACCTTAAGAAGTTTTCATCTTCCTCCTTTTTTAGTCCCCAGATACAACCCACAGAAAGTCCTGTAAATTCTAAGCATATTTATCCACTTCTCTCTGACTCAATTCCTATTCCCATTCCCATTTGTCCCATGGGCCATTAAAAAAAGCTGTTAGTCTTTTTTT
>NW_007730667.1:148457-171139 GCF_000696425.1 Galeopterus variegatus
CATCTTCCTCCTTTTTTAGTCCCCAGATACAACCCACAGAAAGTCCTGTAAATTCTAAGCATATTTATCCACTTCTCTCTGACTCAATTCCTATTCCCATTCCCATTTGTCCCATGGGCCATTAAAAAAAGCTGTTAGTCTTTTTTTTACCAAATATTTTTCTCAGCCCCAAGTCCATTCCTTACATGTTGGCCAAAGCATCGTCTATAAATGCACAGCTGATTATGTCACTCCCAGCGGTAGTTTCACATTCAATTTAAATAAAATTCAAATAAATTCACACTGTTGTTTTTGAGAAATATGCCCCTGGAGTTGTAGAGTACACAGCCTGTGTGGCCTATGCTGAGGAGCTGGGGTTTCCTTATGCTCTTTAATTAACTTGCATGTCACCTCCTAATCTTTATTAAAATCAGAAGTAATATTTTGGGCTAATAATTTATTTAAATTCTATATTTTCTGATAAGCTGTTAGCTTCATTAAGGTAAAAACTAGTTTGTCTAGACCACTACCATATCCTAGTCTTCTAACATAATACCCCAAACAAAACTAGTGCCAATAAATATTTGTAGAATAAATGAATCACTAAATGGTTTACTGGTTGGCTGACGGTGTAATGAATTGAATAATTCGCTTTGGCATAAAGTTGCGGAGAAATTATTACTAGGTTTACAATATTTTTTGAATAAAATCATGAAGCTTTTATTTTATTGTATTATTTTATTTTACTTTTGCTTGGGAAGCATTTATATCTGTCTGAGGATGTCTAGTTTATTTTTCAAGGTCCGCACTTGTGTGATGCCTTCTCTGAAAATGTCATCCCCAAATAATATCTTGATTCTCTGACTCACTCTAGAATTTATTATCTGCACTATCTTTTTTAGGCATTCATAATATTCTACCTCATCTAATTTCACAGAAGACACATAGGTTTATGTCACCACGCTGTAGATATCAGCTCTAATGGCCTCACAGGCTTCTGGAATTGAGTCTAAGTTTGTATTTGTTTTGTGTTCCTAACAGAGGTAGCATCGTGCTATGTAAACAGAAGAAATAGGTTATCACAAAATGCATGAATAAGTGAATAAATGAATAATTTGCGAGTAGCAGCAAGTTTTAATGTTCTGTGGAGTAAGGGTGAGAAACTTCTAGAACAGATTTATCTTTCATTGTTTTGAAATGTGTGAAAAATAAAAGATGGAAAAAGTAAGACCACTGGGTTTTATCCTTCATGACATTTGCAAATATACTGCCATATGAGATCTAGACATTTTTTATTTCCATGAAATTTGATTAGTCTGGTAAGTTTTCTTTTGTTCCCTTCTTTCTTTCTTTCTCTCTTTTCAAAAATTCTATAACATTGAATTTCTTTGTTTTCAATTTTATTTTCTATCTTGAAAGAAATATTTCAATATTACTTTAATTTTGAAGAAAAAATTGTGATTCTCTTATCCTACTCCACCAATTCCTTTATTTTTGTGTATTTTCATTCTAACATTTTTATAATTCAATATGCTTGCATTGTTGTAATTGTAGTGTACAAATAAGTTTCTTTTGTATTTTGATTTCAGTAAATAATTATTCCATGAGAAATTTCTTTCCTTCATGTAAAAGATACATTTATGAAAATCTTAAGCAAATTAGTAAATTTTTTAAAGTTTTTATTTTATTTATTTTTATCTTAACATGTACTTACAAATATTTGTGGGGTGCAGTGTGTTGTTTCAATACATCATTACTGCACAATGATTCACTTAGGGTAAATAGCATAATTTTATACCCATTAGCCCACTACTTCTCCTCACCTCCTCACCCCCAGCCTCTGGTAACCATTATTCTACACTCTACTTCTATGAGAACCACTTTTATTATTTTTATTTTTTTTTAAGATTCCAAATGTGAGTGTGATCATGCTATGTTTGTCTTTTTGTGCCTTACTTCACTTAACATGATGGTTTCCGGTTCTGTCCATGTTGCGGCAAATGATAGGACATCATTTCTTTGTATAGTTGAACAGTATTCCATTTTTGTGTATATGCCACAGTATTTTCATACATTCATCCACTGACAGACATTTAGGTTGATTCCATCTCTTGGCTATTGTGAATACCATTGCTCCGATCTTTGTTATTTCTCTTCTACTGATTTTGGGTTTGGTTTGTGTTGTTTTCCATCTCTTTGAGGTATAATGTTAGGTTGTTTATTTGAATTCTCTTTCCTTTTTTGATGTAGGCATTTATTGCTATTAACTTGCCTCTTAGAACTTTTTCCCTGTATCTCATAGGAAATTAGTTTTATTTTCACTAAATTACATTAGTTTTATATTAGGTGGGTGCTAACATTCTTTTCCATTTTAGCTTCTGAAAAACTACTAACATTTCAGATACATTTATCTTCCTTTGCTATTAAAGTTTAATGGACAATGACTGCTAATATTTATTTATTTTCACTAAATTACATTAGTTTTATATTAGGTGGGTGCTAACATTCTTTTCCATTTTAGCTTCTGAAAAGCTACTAACGTTTCAGATACATTTATCTTCCTTTGCTATTAAAGTTTAATGGACAATGACTGCTAATATTTAGTTGGAAGACAATTGTCATGGTAGGAAAGTGCATCTTTAGGGGTATATAAAGATCCAGATTTAACTTGTGGCTTTGACACAGGTGTGTTACCTTGGCAAACTTAATTAAATTGTGTGAGACTCAATTTTTTTCATCTGTAAAATGATTAAGATAATTCCTACCTTAAAAGATGTTGTGAAAAAACAAAAGTAAAACACGTCAAAGTGCCTTAAATGCTACTTTCTTCCCAGTTTTTCACATCCACATCTCACCCAATTTTCGTACTTTTTTGCAAACTCCTTCCTCCCTGTAACCCCTAACCTCACACATTTTCCAAATAGCTGAAACAAAACAAAGATAAATGTTGGTTTCATTTTGACAGCTGAGATGTTTAGTTCTGTTAGTATTATTTTTTCTTCATAAACTTATAAAATTATTATATTAAAGAGTGTAAGCCTGGCAACAATTTTAAACAGAACGGTGATCTTTAATCACCATTAACAACAGCAGCAAAAAAACAACCACAAAACCCACTATTTATCAAAAGCTCGTTATGTAGAAGGAACTGTCCTAAATATTTTACATACATTACCTATAATACTTAGAAAACTTATATAGTAATCACAAGCTCATATTGTAAAAGAAAAAAAGATTCGTGTGCCCAAGGCTACACAGTATGCAAATGCTAAAAAGCAGTTCCTATTCAAAAATTCCTAGCTTTAATTTTTATCCAGTTTATTATATTTTAACCTAATAAACATTTTCAAATTAACCTGTAGTATAGGACTCCACTCAATAAAAGCATTTATTTAAAAAATAAATAAAATTGCTATTTAAAGATTTCCACACAGAATCACATACACATTTGTAAATTATACATGCAACTCATGATGTGTTTTGAGCAGTTGCCTATCATTATTGAAGATTCAGGAGACATTAGAAGTCAAACGTTCCTGAGCTTAGAGCACACAATCCTGATAACTGTCCTAACAGTTTTTGAGGACTCAGGTTGCCACTGGAGACACAGATTGACAAAAGCCTGAGAATGGAGTATTGCATTGATTTCCTTGCTGTCGGAGGCATTAGCCAAGATTGACAGAGAGAGCAGAGTGTATAAATCTGTGTCAAAAATACAGTTCTTTTTCCTAATTCAATTGATTAACAACAACATAGATGTATAGATATAAGCTTCAACAACTCAAAGAAGGTCATTTTTAATATGCATATATTCATTCATTCATTCATTGATTCACGTACAGTTAATTGGACTCCATACTATTTCTTTTGCTGCTATTATAGAAGAGATTAATACCTTTTAAAAAGAGTGTAGTGGAACTGCTAGAAATGGTTCACTCAATGAAATAAAAAACACAACTGAGAGCTTGAGCATCAGGGTAGAGCAAGCAGAAGAAAGAATTTCAGAGCTTAAAGATGGTCTTTTTGAAATAACTCAGGCAGACAAAAGAAAAAGGAAAAAAAGAATTAAAAATAATGAGGAAAATCTAAGAGAGATAGCAGGCAACCTTAAGTACCCTAACATCCGAATTGTGGGTATTTCTGAAGGGGAGGAGAAAGAACATGGTATTGAAAACCTATTCAAGGAAATAGTAACTTCTAGGTGTAGGGTGTAGGGTGGTATACAGACCTTCAGATCCAGGAAACTCAAATGTCCCCAAACAGATTCAACTCAAAAAGATCCTCCCCAAGACACATTATAGTTAAATTTGCAAAGCTCAAAGACAAAGAGAGAATTCTACAAGCAGCCAGAGAAAAGTGTCAGGTCACTCATAGGGGAACTCCCATCAAACTAACAGCAGACTTCTCAACCAAAACCCTACAGGCCAGAAGAAAGTGGAATGATATATTTAAAATACTAAAAGAAAAAAATTTCCAGCCAAAAATTCTTTACCCAGCAAGGCTCTCCTTCAGAAACCAAGGAGAAATAGTGTATTTCCCAGACAAACACACCACCACATGACCAGCCCTGCAAAAAATTCTCAACAGAGTCATTCATCTGGAATCTGAATAATGGTGACCGCTATCACAAATAAACAAGAAAGAGCAAAACCCACAGTTAAAACAAAAATTCAGGCATGAAAGAGAAAGAAGCTAAATCATTGCACCTTAAATTCCCAACTAATACTGAAGGAGAGAAATAAAAGGGGAAATAATGATCAAATATTATTTAAACCATCTAAACAAGAAGCAATTAAATGACAGGAATTAAGCAACATTTGTCAATAACTACTCTAAATGTGAATGGACTAAACTCCCCATTCAAAAGACACAGACTGACTGGATCAAAAAGCTAGACCCAAGTATATGCTGTCTTCAAGAGACCCACTTCACTTGTAGAGACACACATAGACTAAAAGTGAAGGGATGGAAAAAGGTATACCATGCAAATGGAAACCAAAAATGAGAAGGAGTAGCTATTATTATATCAGACAAAATAGACTTCAAACCAAAAAGTATTTTAAAAAAAGACAAAGAAGACCACGATATAATGATAAAGGGATCTATCCAGCTAGAAGACATATCATAAACATGTATGCATCCGATACCGGAGCACCTAGATATATAAATCAAACACTCTTAAACCCAAGGAAAGAAATAGAACCTAATACATGAATAATGGGTATTAAAACCCCTCTGTCAGTATGGGACCAGTCTTTCAGGCAACAAGTCAACGAAGAGACATAGGATTTGATCTATACTCTAGACCAACTGGACTTGGCAGATATATACAGAACATTTCACCCAACAGCTAAAGAATACACTTTGTTCTCATAAGCTCATGGTACATTCTCCAGGATAGACCACATATTAGGTCACAAATCTTGTCCCAGAAAATTTGAAAAAATCAAAGTCATTCCAACTATCTTTTCATACCACAATGGACTAAAATTGGAAATAAACAATAAGCAAAATGCTGGAAGCTATATAAATACATGGAAACTAAACAACTGGCTCCTAAGTGATCAATGGATCCAAGAAGAAATTAAACAGGAAATCAAAAAAATTCTAGAAACTAATGAAAATAAACATACATCATACCAAAACCTGTGGTATACTGCAAAAGCAGTAGTAAGAGGCAAATTTATTGAAGTAAATGCTTATATCAAAATAATGGAAAGAATTCAAATAAACGACCTAACAGTACACGTCAAAGAACTTGAAAAACAGCAACAATGCAAAACTAAAGGTAGTAGACTGAAATAAATAATTAAGAGCAGAGCAGAACTAAATGAAATAGAGACCCAAAAAATATTAGAAAAGATCAACAAAACAAAAACTTAGTTTTTCAAGAAGATAAATAAAATAGATAAACCATTAGCTAGGTTAAAAAAAAAAAGAAGAGACAAGATCCAAATTACAAAAATCAGAAATGAAAAGAGAGACATTACAACTGATACCACAGAAATACAAAAAATCATTAGAGACTACTATAAACAATGGTATGACAACAAATATGAGAATCTGGAAAATATGAATAAGTTTCTAGATGCACATAAACTACCAAGACTGAACCAAGAAGAGATTAAAAAATAAATAAATAAATAAAATAAACCTGAACAGACAAATAACAAGCAAGGAGATTGAAGCAGTAATTAGCAATCTTCCAACTAAGAAAAGTCCAGGTCCAGATGGTTTTACAGCTGAATTCTATCAAACTTTTAAAGAGGAGTTAATACCAATTCTCCTCAAACTATTCTAAACAATTGAAACAGACAGTACTCACCCAAACTTATTCTATGAGGCCAACATAACTCTGATATCAATACTGGATAAAGATACAACAAAAAAGGAAAATTATAGGCCAATATCCTTGATGAACCTAGATGTTAAAATCCTTAACAGAGTATTAACAAATAGAATACAACGTATTAAAAAAGTTATACACTATGATCAAGTAGGATTCATCCCAGGGATGCAAGGATGGTTAAACATACCTAAGTCAATAAATGTGATACATCTCATCAACAAACTCAAGGACAAAGACCATGATTGTCTCAATAAATGCTGAAAAAGCATTTGACAAAATTCAACATCCCTTTATGTTAAAGACTCTTAACAAATTAGATATAGAAGGAAAATACCTCAACACAATAAGAGCCATTTATGCCAAGCCCACCACAAGTATCATTATGAATGAAGAAAAACTGAAGGCCTTTCCCTTAATGACAGGAACAAGACAAGGATTCCCACTCTCACTACTTCTATTTAGCATAGTACTAGAGGTACTAGCCAGAGCAATCAGGCAAGAGAAAGAAATAAAGCGAATCCAGATTGGAAAAGATGAAGTCAAACTTTCTCTATTTGCAGATGACATGATACTATATATAGAAAAACCTAAAGACTCTATCAAAAAACTCCTAGAGCTGGTTAATAACTTCAGTAATGTTGCACGATACAAAATAAATGCCCAAAGATCAGTAGCATTTATATACTCAAATAATGAATTAACAGAAAGAGAAATAAAGTAAGCCCATTTATGATTTCCACAAAAAAAAAAAAAAATGAGATACCTAGGTATCAATTTAACCAAGGAGGTGAAAGACCTCTATAATGAGAACTACAAACCACTTCTTAAAGAAATTAAAGAAGACACGAAAAGATGGAAAAATATCCCATGCTGTTGGATGGAAGAATTAACATTGTGAAAATTCCTATACTACCCAAAGTGATCTACAGATTCAATGCAATCCCCATCAAAATACTAATGACATTCCTCACAGAAACGGAAGAAAATAATCTTAACTTTTATATGGGAAAATAAAAGACCCTGAATAGCCAAAGCTATGGGAGGATGGGGGTTAACTGGGTGGGGACATGGGTACAAAAGTAATTTCTGGTAATGAGTTGCCCCCAGCATGTATCTGGCCCTCACATCATGGACACGAAGGGTGACAATTAGCTTTTTATCTAATGAATATATAAATAAATAAATAAATATAGTGATTCTTCCTGCTTGTTCTCAGCAGCCAATGCATTTTATAATATTTTTAAAAAAATTTTATAAGTCTTAGAATTGCATAAAGACTGTGCCCCAAACTGTTTTCTAAAGGATGTACAGCTTTTTATATTACTATTTATATTCAAAAATAATGTTTAAAATATATATTTTAGGAGCTGAAATTTAGGGTAGTCCTCAGAACATACCACAGTTCTTTGCCTTTAATATGATAAAAGAAAAAGTATGTTTTTCTCTCCTTTTTCCAACAATATTAAAGTTTTGGTAATGAGCCTGGTTTCCAAGTGAACATGAACAAATTTGGTAAGTAGAGATTTTTGTCTGGGACCTCTCCAGTACACCTGCAAGAATCAGCCTCCTCTGCCTTCACGAACCCAGATTATTTTCACTATCTACCTCTTCCCCCTGCCGCCACCACCCCCGGTGCTTCAGCTAGAATTATTTCCAAAGCTTTATCTTTGTTGATCACATCAGTTTCTCAATCTTGATTAGATAAAATGAATAGAAAGGTAAGGTCACGTAGTATTGGAATTAAATAGCTTAATACTTCACCCCTTAATCATTTTACTATGCATATTTTAAAGCTGGTGCTTTAAGTCTAGAGTTAAACTAGGGGAGAAAACTGAGAACCTCTTAGCACTAGACTCAAAGATTTATATGACATTTTTTCTTTACTGTTTACTGTTTTGATTCCATCACCTAGAGACATGCATATAACGGGCATTCAATAAATAAATATTTGATGAATGAATGCACAGGATAACATGCTTGTACTCAAAGATTTTTGTTTGCTTATTTTTAAACTTTTTACTGTTGAACATAAGGAAGAGAGAAAAGTATGCAAAACATAAATGTCCAGCTATATAACTTTTGACAAGTTTAATAGCAATGTAACCAAACACAGATTAAGAATTAGAAAATTCTTGCAGCATGACAGAAACCTCCATATATGCCCTGATGTTAATGATTATCATAAATTTATGGTAATTATATCTTTGTTTTGACTCATAGAGAGAAAAGTATGCAAAACATAAATGTCCAGCTATATAACTTTTGACAAGTTTAATAGAAATGTAACCAAACACAGATTAAGAATTAGAAAATTCTTGTAGCATGACAGAAACCTCCATTTATGCCCTGATGTTAATGATTATCATAAATTTATGGTAATTATATCTTTGTTTTGACTCATAGCTTTTGCACCAAATATTCCTTCCTAAATGTTCTAATTTACATTTGTCTATTTTTGAACTTCATGTAATGCAATCAAATAGTACAAATTTCTTGTTGGGCTTTTTTCCCCTCCATCTTATGAATTTCAGCAATGTTGTTGCATGTAAGTGTAGTGTGTTCATCTTCTTTGTTATATGTTATATTACATTTGTGATAGGTATAATCATAAGATGCCCAACCCCCAAGATTTCATACCCAACTCCCCGATACTGTGAATATGAGATATCACTCTCATAATTATTTTATTTTATATGGCAAAATTAATTTTGCAGATATAATTAAAGTTACTAATCAGTTGACTTTTAGTTAATTAAAAGGGCAATTATCTGGGTGGACTCATTCTAATCCCATGAGCTCCTTTAAAGCAGAGAATTTTCTCCAGCTAGTCCAAGAAGAGAACAGAGAAATTCAAAACGTAAGGGAGATTTGACATAAGAAAGTTTCGATGATGCTGAGATGGAAGAACCTGACAGTGGGATCAAGGACCTTAGAGCTACCCACTGCAGAGCACCAGCAAGAAGAGAGGGACCTCAGACCTACAAAAACAAGGTATTTAATTTGCCTAACAAACTAAATGAATTCGGAATTAGACTCACCCTAGAATCTTCAGATAACAAGTCAGTGTGACTCTGACCACAGAACTCCCTGCAGCCAGCCCAGATTTCTGACATACTGAACTGTGAAGTAATAAATAGGTGCTATATTATCACTTAGACTTTTGGTAATATATTGCATAGAAAACTAATACAGCACTGTAACACTCTCATGTGATATATTTATACATTCTAATGTTGATGAACTTTTGAGTTTTTCCCAGTATAGTGCTATCGTACGCAGTGCAGCGTGAGCCTTATTGTGCATGTCTCCTGGCTTTCATGTACATAAGTTTCAATGAGTATATATATAGAAGCATATAATTCCTGAATTAGAAGATATAACATTCTATTGGGTGTTCTCATTAGGGTTTATTTAGCATTTGTTTTTATTACTAATGAGGTTGAGAGTCTTTATATTGGGGATTTAGATATTCTGTTTTTTGAAATGCCTATTCAAGTATCTTATCCATGTTTTCCAATAAAAGATGTCTTTTTATTTATGTTTTTATTTTATTGGTGTAAGAATACTTAATATGAGATGTAGCCTCTTAGAAATGTTTAAATGTACAATTTAGTATTTTTGATTATAGTTACAACGTTGTGCAGCAAATCTCAAGATGCTTTCATCTTTCCTGAGACTTTAAGCCAGTTGACTAGTAACACCCCACTTCCCTCTCTTCCCAGCCCCTGCCAACCCCCATTTCACTCTTTGAGTCCATAAGTTTGACTATGTTGATACCTCATATAAGTGGAACCATGCAATATTTGTCTTTCTGAGACTAGCTAATTGCACTTATCATAATGCCCTCAAGCTTCATCAATATTGCTGCATAGTGCAGAATTTCATTTTTTCTCAAGGTTTAATAGTAATTCAGATATGTATATATCACATATTCTTTATCCATTTATCTGTTAACAGATATTTGGGTTGTTTCTACATCTTGGCTATTGAGAATCATGCTGCAATAAACATGACAATGCTAATATTACTTTGAGATCCTGGTTTAAATTATTTTGGAGAAATACCAAGAAGCTCGATCACATGTACTTATATTTTTAATTTTTTGAGCATCTTCCATACTGTTTTTCATAGCAAATGTACCATTTTGCCTTCCCACCAACAATGTACAAGGGTTTCCCTTTCTCCATATCCTGGCTGACATGTGTTGTCTTTTGTTTCTTTCTCAAAACAACCATGCTGACAGATGTGAGATAATATCTTATTGTGGTTTAGATTCACGTTTCCCTGATGCTTGGTGATTTTGAGTGATATTTGTATACAGCTGTTGTTCATTTGTGTATCCTTTTTGGAGAAATGTCTATGTAAGTCATTTGCTTATATTTAAGTTAGGTTATGAATTTTTTTTGGTGTTTAGTTGTAGGAGTTCCTTATATTTTTTGGAAATTAACCCCTTATCAGATACATGATTTACCAATATTTTCTTTCATTCCATAGGTTATCTTTTCACTCTGGTGATTATTTCCTTTGCTGTGAAGAAGCTTTTTAGTTTTACGTAGTCCCACTTGTTTATTTTTGCTTTTGCTGCCTGTGCTTTTGGTACAATATGCATAACATCATTGCCAAAACCAATGTCATGAAGATTTTCCTTATGTTTTTTTCTAGGAGTTTTACAGATGCAGATCTTACATTTAATTATTTAATCCATTTTGAGTTGATTTTTGTATATTGCACAAGATGAGATTTCCATTTCATTTTTTTTGCATATGGATATCCAATTTCTCCAAAGTCATTTGTTGAAGAGACTAGCCATTCCCCATTACCTATTTTTTACATCCCCCTGTTGAAGATCAGTTGACTGTATACGTATGGATTTATTTCTGGGTTCTCTGTGCTGTTCAGCTGGTCTATGAGTCTGTCTTTCTGTCAGTATCATACTGTTTTGATCACTGTAGTTTGTACTGTATTTTGAAATCAGGAGGTGTATTGTCTATATCTTTGTCTTCCTTTAGATTGTTTTGACTGTTTCTGGTCTTTTGTGGTTCCAATGAATTGTACAACTCCTTTTTTTTCCTATTCCTATAAAATTGCCACTGAGATTTAACAGGAATTTCATTGAATCTGTACATCATTTTGGATAGTATAGACATTTTTAACACTATTAAATCTTCTAGTCTATAAACCCAAGCCACTTTTCCATTTGTTTATGTTTTCTTTAATTTCTTTCATCAATGTTTTATAGTTTTTATTGTATAAGTCTTTCATTTTCTTAGCTAAATTTATTCCTAAGTATGTTATTCTTTTCATGCTATTGTTAATGGGATTGCTTTTCTAATCTTTTTTTTCAGATAGTTTGTTGTTAGTGCATAAAAACACAACTGAATTCTGTACATTGATTTTGCGTCCTCTAAATTTACTCAATTTGTTTACTGGATTTTATTTGTTTATGGAGTCTTTAGGGTTTTCTATATATAAGATCATGCCATCTGCAAACAGAAACAATTTTCTTTAATTCTTTCCAATTTGGATGACTTTTTCATTTTTTCATTGCTCTGGTTAGGACTTCGAGTGTTCAAGTGTTGTACTGAACAGAAGTGGTAAGTGTGAGAGCATCCTTGAAATGTTCTGATTTTAAAAGAAAATCAAATTTTCACCATTGAGTATGATGTTAGCTGTAGGTATTTTATACATGATCTTTATTATGTTGAGGTACTTTCCTTCTATTCCAATTTTGTTGAGGGTTTTTTTTTTTTTTTTTTTTTAATCATGACACAGTGTTGAATTTTGTCAAACTCTTTTTCTGTATCTATTGAGATGCTCATATGAATTTTATTTTTTGTCATGTTAATTTTTAATCACATTAATTGTTTTTCATATGTCGAACCATCCCTGCATTCCAGGCATAAACCCACTTGGTCATGGTGTATTAATTCTTATAATGTGCTATTTCTTTCTCTTTGCAAATGTTTTGTTCAGGATTTTCATATTTATTTTTACCAATGATATTGGCCTATGGTTTTCTTTTCTTGTGGTGTCTGTCTAGCTTTGGTTTCAGGTTAATGCTGGCCTCATAAAATAAATTTATAAGTGTTTCTTATTCTTCATATTTTGGGAAGAGTTTGAGAAAGATTGGCATTTACTTTTCTTTAAATGTTTGGTAGAATTCACCACTGAAACCGTCTGTTCCTGGACTATTGTTGTTTTGGGGAGGTTTTTGATTATTGTTCAATCTCTTTACTCATTGTTCATCTATTTAGATTTTCAATTTATTATAATTTACTCTTGATAGGTAGGTTATATGTATTTTTCTAGGAATGCATCTATCTTTTTCTAGTTTATCCAGTTTGTTGATAGATGGTTTTTCATAGTTGTCTCTTATTATTCTTTTTGTTTCTGTATCATCATACATAATGACTCCTCTTTCATTTTGATGGTATTTATTTGAGTCTTTTGCTTTTTATTAGTCTAGCAAAAGGGTTTACAAATTTTATTTTATTTATTTATTTTTATTGGTTATGAATATTCATGGAGTCCAAAGCAAATTGTCACTACTTGTGCCTAAGATGGGCTGGCCAGATCCATACTGGCAGCATGCCTATTACCACAAATAGTGATTATACCCCATGTCTCCCACTCAATTATCCCTGACCTCCCTCCCCAACCCCCTTTCCCCATTCCACTTTGTATCCCTAGGTATGTTCTCTCCCTCTGCAAGTCAAACACACCACTGTGGTCTTTCTTTCCGCAAATTTTATATTTTTTTAAAAAGATCCTTTTTCTTTTTGACATTTTCTATTGTTGCTCTATTTACTATGTAATCCTTTCCTTCCTTCTACAAACGTTGTGTTCAGTTTGTTCTTCCTTTATAGAATTTATTTTTATTGGTTATGAATATTGATGGAGTACAAAGCAAATTGTCACTACTTGTGCCTAAGATGTGCTGGCCAGATCCATCCTGGCAGCATGCCTATTACCACAAATAGTGATTATACCCCATGTCTCCCACTCAATTATCCCTGACCTCCCTCCCCATCCGCCTTTCCCCATTCCACTTTGTATCCCTAGGTATGTTCTCTCCCTCTGCAAGTCAAACACACCACTGTGGTCTTTCTTTCCGCAAATTTTATATTTTTTAAAAAAATCCTTTTTCTTTTTGACATTTTCTATTGTTGCTCTATTTACTATGTAATCCTTTCCTTCCTTCTACAAACGTTGTGTTCAGTTTGTTCTTCCTTTATAGATCCTTGAACTATAATGTTAATTGTTTATATGAGATCTTTCTTTTTTTAAAGTGCAGGTGTTTATTACTATAAAGTTTCCACTTGTTTCTGCTTTTGCTGTGCCCATAGGTTTTTTGTTTTTAATTTGTTGTAAGATATTTTACAAATTTTTAAAAATTTCTTCTTTGAATAATGTTAATTGTTTATATGAGATCTTTCTTTTTTTAAAGTGCAGCTGTTTATTACTATAAAGTTTCCACTTGTTTCTGCTTTTGCTGTGCCCCATAAGGTTTTTTGTTTTTAATTTGTTGTAAGATATTTTACAAATTTTTAAAAATTTCTTCTTTGACTGAATTGTTTATGAGTGTGTTGTTTAATTCCCATGTATTTGTGAATTAACCAGTTTTTCTTCTGCTCTTCATTTCCAACCACATTGTGCTCAGTATAGATAATTGGTATAATTACACTCTTCTTAAATTTGTTAAGATTTTTTTGTGGCCTAATGTGATCTTTACTAGAGAAAGTTCCATGTGCACTTTATGAGAATATCTATTCTTCTTCTATTGGAAACTGTTCCGTATAAGTCTATTAGGTCTATTTGGCCAATATAGTTAAGTCCTCTGTTTTCTTCTTGATCTTCTTTCTGGATGTTCTATCCATTACTGAAAATGTGGTATTAGCCTTTTCTGTAATATTAAGGCTTTTGTATCATGTTTATATTTTTTCTCTATATTGAATGCATAAAATTATTCTCCTTTTGTATCCTCTTCTGACTACTTCATTCTTTTTCTTTTTGCATTAAGATCTACAATATATCTGGTGTTGGTTTTGGTCTATAACAGGGCCACAAATAATTTTATTTTATTTTACAATGTGAACATCTAAACAACCATTTAACATGTAATAAAAAATTGTATCTATATCTATATCTATATAATAGATAGAGATATATAAAGTATTTTCCACTGCAATATAGTGCCACTGTTGTCATGCATGAAATGTTCATATATGTGGTGTTCTGTTTCTGGATTATCTATTTTGTTCCATTTACCCGTTTCTATGTTTTCTTCCAATATCACAATGTCCTAATTACTACATCTTTATAATGAATCTGGATTTTTATTTTTTAGTGAAAAATAAAACTTGTTTTTCATCATTAAGTTTGCATTAATTATTCTTGCATTTTGCATTTAAAGTTTGGAAATAGCTTTTCAAATTCTCCTTTCCCCAAAAAATGCTTGTTAGTATTTTATGGAGTTTAATTGTATTTATAACAATTTTAGTGAAGGTATGACATTTTGAAGTAATGACTCTTCCAATCAAAGTACATAGTATATTTCTCTGTTTACTGTGTTCTTCAAATTTCTTGATGGTTTATAATTTTCTGTACAGTTTTCTCACATATCCTTTACTTGGTTCTGGTTCTATGTGGTTTACAATTCTGATGTTATTTTAAATAGTAACATTATTTTAATTTTCAGCATTTTCTTGGTGTATGATGTATGATTCATTTTTGTACACTGAAGTTGTCTAGCCATCTTGCTAAATTCACTAATTAACTGTCATAATTTACATGTAGATTTTGATTTTTCTACATTGCAATTTCATCTGCAAGTAATGGTTATTTTTTCCCAGTCCTCATACTCTGCCCCCACTCTTTGTTGACAGTGCACTGGCTACAATCTTCAGAACACTGTTTAACAGAAGTGGAAACAATGAATATTCTTAAAATGTTCCAAAAGACAAAGCTTTCAATATTTCACAATTGAGCATATTTGAAGGTTTTGTCTTTCCTACATTTGCTTTATATGTTAAAAAAAATCACTTCAGTTTCAAGTTTGCTGAATATTAAAAGTGAATATATGTCGAATGCCTCTAAAGAATTTTTTTAAATCATTAAAAAAATATTAAAAGGGAAACTTGCAAACTGTTTGATTTCTGGTTTACTGACATTATGGTCAGACAAAATCTCTGTGGTTTAAATCCTTTGAAATGTGTTAAAATTAATTATATGTTCCATTGTATGGATAATTTTGTAAATGTTCTTTGTGTGCATAAAATAACCTACCTTCTACATTTGTGGGGATGCTCCTCTAAAATTTTTAATTAAATCAATTCATTAATTTCATGATCAAATCTTCTTTTACTTTACTGATATTATTTCCTGCTTGTTATGTCAGTCACTAGGAGATGTTAAAATTGCTTATTATAATTTTAAATTTGTCTCCGGCGTTTTTTGTTCTTGAAAATATGCTTTACATTCTTTAATTTAGGTTATTAAGTGCATGCACTTTTAAAATTGCTTTAGATTACTAGCTAATATAAACATTTTTTTATAAATTTGAGAAGAGTTTTTCTTTATCTCTAGCAAAGTTTTATGACAATATTTATTTTATTAGACATTAATATAGTTACATCTGCTATTTTTTGGCTTGTTGGCATGCTATAACATTTTCTATCCTAATAAGTTTCAGATGGCTCTTAAAAGAAATATATAATTGTGTCTTATTTTTGTATGCAATCTGACAATCTTTGACTTTTAATTGGAAGATCTAGGTCCATCTGCATTAAAGTGATTGCTGGTCGTGATTTTAAATCTGTCACCTTATTATATGTTTTCTGGTTCCATTTTCGTTTCTATATACTTTATTTCTCTGCATATATTTATTTCCCCCTATATGTTTTACTTTCTTGACTTCTTTAAGATCATCTGTGTATGTAAGAGATTTTGTTCTTTAGAGCACTTTTAGATTCATAACAAAATTAAGTGAAAGGGATAGGTTTTTCTGTTCCTACACATGCATAGCCTCCCCCATTATCAACATTGATGAACATATATTGACACATAATTATCACTCAGAGTGCCTAGTTTGCATTAGGGATCATTCTTACTGTTGTATATTCTATGGATTTGAACAAATGTATAAGGATATTTATCCACCATAGTAGTATACTACAGAGTATTTTCACTGCCCTAAAAATCCTCTGTGCTTTATTTATTCATCCTTCTCTCCCCGCAACTCCTAGCAAACACTTTCTTTTTTGTTTGTTTGTTTGTTTGTTTTTTACTCTTCGTAATTTTACCTTTTCTAGAATGTTATGACATTGTCGAAATCATACAGTAGGTAGCCTTTTCAGATTGGGTCCTTTACTCAGTAATATGCCTTTAGGTTTTCTCCATTTTAAAAAATGTTTTGATAGCTCATTTTATTTTAGCAATGAGTAATAATTCATTGTCAGAATGTACCAGTTTATTTATCCATTCACCTCCAAAGTACCTCTTCTAAGTTTTTTTTCCAAGTTACTTCCAAGTTTTGGCAATTATGAATAAAGCTTCTATAAACATCTGTGTACAGGAGCTTTATGGACTTAAGTTTTCGACTCCTATGAGTAAATACCAAGGAGTATGATTACTGGATCATATGGTAAAAGTATATTTAGCTTTGTAAGAAACTACCGAACTATCCTCCAAAGTGGTTGTACCATTTTGCGTTCTCACCAGCAATGAACGACAATTCCTATTGCTCCACATTGTCACCAGTATTTGGTGTGTCAGTGATCTGGATTTTGGCCATTCTTATAGGTATGTGGTAGTAACTTATTGTTGCTTTAATTTGCATTTTGCTGAAGACATATGATGTGGAGCATATTTGGATCTTTATATCTTCTTTTATGAGGTGTCTGTAAAAGTCTTTGTTCCATTATTTAATTGGTTTGTTTTATTACTATTGAGTTTAAAAACTCTTAATATATTTTGAGTAGTAATCCTTTATCTATGTCTTTTGCAAAAATATTCTCCTGGCCTTTGTCTTGACTTTTCATTCTTTTGACAGAATCTTTCACAAAGCAGATGTTTTAAACATTTTAATTTTTTACATTTAAATCCGTCATCTATTTTGAGAGCTTTTTTTTTTTTTTTTTTTTTTTTTTTTTTTTTTTTTTGCTTGTTTTTTAATGAAGGGTGTAAAGTCTGGGTTTTTTTTGCATATGGATGCTGTTTCAACACCATTTGTTGAAAAGCCTGTTTGGGCTACATTGTATTGCCTTGGCCTTTTTGTCAAAGATTTGTTAATTATATGTATGTGGCCCTACTGGGCATTCTATTCTGTTCCATTGATTAATTTGTCTACTCTTTCACCAAAACTATACTCTCTCTTGATTCCTGTAGCTGTACAGTATGTCTTGAAGTCAGGTACTATCAGTTCTCCAAATTTATTCTCCTCCTTCAATATTGTGTTGGCTATTTTGGGTCATTTGCCCCTCCATATAAACTTTAGAATCAATTTGTCAATCTCCACAAAATAACTTCCTAAGATTTTAATTAGGATTACATTTAATCTATTGGTCAAATTGGGAAAAAGTGGCATCTTGACAATTTTGAGTGCATATCCATGAACATGGAATATATCTCTATTCACTTAGCTCTTTTTGATTTCTGTCATAAGTTTTATAGTTTTCCTCATATAGATCTAGTACATATTTTCTTAGATTTATACTTAAATATTTAATTTTGGGGATTGCTAATGTAAATCCTTTTTTGAAAAAAATTTCAAACTCCCCTTGTTCATTGCTGCCATATAGAAAAACAACTGACATTTTAGTATTAAGCTTTTTATCCTGCAACCCTGTTATCATCATGTATTAGTTTCAGGAGTTTTTGTTTTTGTTTTTGTTTTTGTCAATTCTGTTGAATTTTCTAAATAAATGATCTTGTCATCTGTGAACAAAGACACTTATTTCTTCCTTCCCAATTTTTATACTTTTTATTTTATTTTCTTGTGTTACTGCACAGCTAGCACATCCCAAACAATGATGAATTGTACTGGTTAGAGGGGACATCTTTGCCTTGTTCCTCATTTTAGCAAAAAAATTTGGGTTTCTCACCATTAAGTACGATGTTACTTGTAGGCTTTTGAAGGTTTTTTTTTTTTTTTTTTTTTTAACCTGGTTGAGAAAATTTCCTTTTATAACTATTATACTGAGAATTTTTATAATGAATTAGTCTTTATTTTTGCCAAAAGTTTTTCTGCATCTATTGATATGATCACATGATTTTTCTTATGCAGTCTTTTTACATCACTTAATTTTAGTTTAGTCACATGGCATCAACAGATGTGATGGATTTTATTAACAGATTTTTTGAATATTGAGCCAGCCTTGCCTAAATGGAATAAATCCCACATGGTCATGGTGTATAACTATTTTTATACATTTTGAATTTGCTTTCATAATATTTTGTTGAGAATTTTGTATCTATGTTTATTAGTCTGCAGTTTTTATTTCCTAGAATACTTTGTCTGGTTTTGATATTGTTGTTGACTTGGCTACAGGCTTATCAATTCCACTGATTTTTTCAGAAAATTAGGTTTTGTTTTGGTTGATTTTCTCTTTTCAATTTTATTGGTTTCTGCTCCAATTTTTATTTCTTTCCTTTTACTTACTTTGGAATTAATTTGCTCTTTTTTTTCTTGTTTTCTAAGATGGAAGCTAAAATTATTGATTTTAAATCTTTTTGTCTACTCTATGCATTCAATGGTATAAGTTTTCCTCGAAGCATTTCTTTCTTTGTGTTCCACAAATTTTGGTAAGTTTTGTTCTTATGTCCTTTTTGTTCAAAGAATTTTTTTTCAATTCCTCTTGAGATTTCTTCTTTGGCCCGTGTGTTCTTTGGAAGTGTATTATTTAATCTCTAAGTATTTTAGGATGCTTTAGCCATCTTTCTATTATTGATTTCTAGTTTAATTTCATTGTGGTCTGAGACCAAACAATGTATGACTTCTATTTTTTAAAACTTGTTAAAGTGTGTTTTATAGGCCAGAATGTTGTCTTTCTTTCTGAATGTCCCAGGTGACCTGAGAATAATATGTATTCTGCTGTTCGTCTACATATGTTAGTTATATCTAGTTGATTAATTGTGTGGCTGTGATCAACTTTGCCCTACTGTTTTTCTTCTTGCTGGATCTGTTCGTTTCTAATAAAGGCGTTTTGAAGTCTCCTACTATAACAGTGGATTCATCTACTTCTCCTTGAAGTTTTATCAGCTTTTGCCTCACATATTTTGACGTTTTGTTGTTATGCTCATACATGTTAAAAATTGTTATCTCTTTTTGGAGAATTGACTCTTCTATTATTATGTAATGCCGTCCTTAATTTCTTATTTCATTTTTTAATTTAAACTATTTTAACATTTACTTTTACATATTTGTGGGGTATGATGTGTTGTTTCAATACATGAATATACTGCACAATGATTAACTTAGGGAAGATTAGGGTAGATAGCACAGCCATTAGTCCACCACTTCTCCTTTTATTTTCATAACTTTTTTTAGTCTAAAGTCTACTCTGAAATTAATATAGTTACTCCTGGTGTCCCCCTTTTACTATTAGCATTGAATATCTTTCTCCATCCATTTACTTTTGGTCTATATATATCTTCATATTTAAAATGGGTTTCTTATAGAAAACATATAGTTTGGTCTTTTTTTTTTTTTATCCACTCTGACTATCTGTCTTTTCAATTGATGCAATTAGACCATTGATGTTCAAATGACTATTGATATAGTTTGATTAATATCTACAATATTTGCTAGTATTTTCTTTTCATGGCCCTTCTTTTCTGTTACTATTTTTATCTTTCACTTTCTTCTATCTTTTGTCATTTTAACTGAGTCTTTTACATGATTCCATTTTCTTTCTTTCATTAGCATAACAGCCATACTTTTAAATTTCATTTCCCTTTTTAGTGGTTACCCTAGATTCTGTAATATACATTTAAATAATACAAGTGTACTTTTGGATTATCTTGAAGGACAATTTTGCAGGGTACAGAATTCTAGGTTAGTGGGTTTTTTCCTCTCAACACTTTATCTCCACTCTCTTCTTTCATGTCTGGTTTTTGAAGAGAAGTCAAATGCAATTCTTATTTTTGCTTCTCTTTAGATAAGGTGTTTTTACCTCTGGCTTATTTCAGGATTTGTTCTTTATCTTTGATTTTCTGTACTTTGAAAATTATATGCATATATATTTTTTGTCATTTATCCTGCTTGATGTTCTCTGACATTTCTGTATATGTGATCTGGTGTCTGACATTTATTTGGGTAAAACTCTCAGTCATTATTGTTCCAGTTTTTCTCTGTGTGTTCTTTTCTCCCTTCTCTTTCTGGAATTCTTAATCTGTGTATGTTACACCTTTCGCAGCTGTCCCACGGTAATTGGATATTCTGCTCTAGTTTCTTTTTTTTTTCTCTCTCTCTCTTTTCTTTTCAATTTTGGGGGTTTCTTCTGAGATACCCCAAAGCTCAGAGATTCTTTCCTTGGTCATGCCCATTCTACCACTAAGCCCATGAAAGACATTCTTTCTTTCTCTTATATTGTTTTATATCTTAAGCACTTATTTTTTGTTCTTTCTTAGAATATTCATCTCTCTGCTTACATGTCCATGAACTGTTGGCATCTTAAGCATAGTTATTTTAAATTTCTGATCTGATAATTTCAACATTTTTGCCCTATCTGAGTCTGGTTTTCATGCTTGCTTGTCTCTTTAGATAGTTTTTTTTTTCCCCCTTTTAGTATGTCTTGTAATTTTTTTTTATTCCTATGGCCACCCACGATGTGCTGGGTAAAAGAAACAGCTATAAATAGGCATTTAGTGATCTGATGGTAAGACACGTGGAGGGAAGTGTTCTGCAGTCCAACGAGTAGGTCTCAGTCTTCTATTGTGCTATATTTCTGGGCTATGAACTTCAAATGTACTTCTCAGATTTTTTTTTTTTTTTATCCTCCCCTTTGTTGGGACAGAATAGCTATAGGTGGTTCGGAATATAATGCTAAAAGCTGGCTAGTGTTGGAGTATTTCCCTTCTGCAAGGTCGGTTAGACTCTGCTAAAACCGACCTTTCATATGTAATGCTAAAGCTGGCTAGTGTTGGAATATTTTGTACTCTTTCATATGTAATGCTAAAGCTGGCTAGTGTTGGAGTATTTCCCTTCTGCAAGGTCGGTTAGACTCTGCTAAAACCTCAGCAGGTTAGGCTCTGGTTGGTTTCTCACAAGAGCAGACCTTGTTAAAAATAACAGGATGCTCTGGCATAGCTAAAAAAATTATTTTTCTCTGTCACCTGTAAAAGCACAAGGGAATTGATTTCTAGTGCTCACTGTAAGGACCAGGTCCAGGTCCTGGAGGTAACATCACAAAAGTGTGGGGGCTCCCAATGATGGGGTCTCCCTGGAGTTTTTCTCCTTCAGGTTTGTGCATGCTGAGCGTTCAGCAATTTGTCAGCTACAGTTCAGATTTCTCTACCTCAGCACTGTTTCCTGTAGAAGTTTGTGCCATTGTTTTCTACATTCATCTATCAGTCTTTCCAATCTGGGGGCAGTGATTTGCCCTATGACTACACCTCTCTGACAGAACTAATAAGAGTTTCTAATTTTCCAGCTTTTTCAGATTTTTACTTGTTTTTAACACGAAGTGATGACATCCAACTTAGTCCATGCCTGCTGAGAAAAATTGTGTGTGTTTTTAAAATTTATTTTATTTTCCTTAATTGTCTTGGCATACCACAGGCCCTTCTGTCACTTTATTACTCTGCATTCAATGCTTTGCAATAGAACTTTCTGCCATACAAAAAAGCTCTTTATATGTGTGTCCCATATAGTAGTCACTAGCCACATATGGCTAGTGAGCACTTGAAATATGGTTAGGATGACTTTTTAATAGAATTTTAATTAAAATTTACTAAATATGCATTTAAATTGAAATAGATAGTGACTACAGTATTAAAAAGAATAGAGTGGAAACTACAATCTGAATTATTGAAAAATCAAAGCCTAGTGGAATTTTTTCTTTTTGTTTACTCCATGATGATACATAGTCTTTCAGAAACATTAAATTTATTTACTATCTCCTTACCAAGTTAAATGTATTTATATATCTATATGAACACACACACACATGTGCTTGTAATAGTTTTCGTAGTCTCAATAGTGTGTATATATACAAAAATGTGTGTAAAATAAATACACACACATAGGTATGTATATGTACATGTGTGTGTGTACATATACATGTTTATTTGCACTTTCTTTCTTTTTTTTTTTTTTTTCCTTTTTGTCTTTTTTCGTGTCCGGCAACGGATTGCA
>NW_007730667.1:171149-172556 GCF_000696425.1 Galeopterus variegatus
CAGCCAGTGAGCGGGAACCAGTCTGTATGTGGGATCCGAACCCTCGGCGGGAGTGCCGCCGCGCTCCCAAGCAGCGCACTGTAGCAGTGTGCCTCAGGGCTGGCCCCAATTTGCACTTTCATTGCAGTCAATTTTATTCTTCCTCCTCAAACTTCCATTTGGTGTCATTATTCTTCTTGGAGAGCACCTTTTATTTTGTTCTTTAGTAAAGTTCTTGGGCAAGGTCCTGTTGACTTTTATTGTGTCCCCTTTGTTATCAAAGGATGTCTTCTCTCTCTATATATATATAACTAGGCTGGATGTCATTTCCTTTAAGCACACTGTGGATCTGTGTTTTATTTTCTTTGTTGTGCAGTTATTTAGTAATTTAAATAATTTTTCTTTAAAACTATTCTACATTTTTTCTTATATTTTTTAAAGTGAAATCTTCTCTTTTTCTTAGACATCCTCCAATTTTTCAGTGATGTATTTATAAATTATTTTATTTGTTGCCTTTAAGGATTTTTGTTTTTATTTTTGTTTGATTTCTTCAATCTGTGCTTAAATTTCATTAATAAATTTCAGAAATTTCAGATGTTACTTCTTTACTATATTGTGTCTTATTTATTCTTTGTTCTAATTTTAGTACTCCAAATAATTAGAAGTTTGAACTTCATATTACATGAGAGGTCTTCAAAAAGTTCATGGAAAGACTTGTATTATCTTTCAATTCAGATTTCTCATAAACTTTTTGAAGTGCCCTCCTAAACTTTATCCTTATAACATCTATTTCATTCATTTGTTTATTTCAGTTTTATTTTGCATATTTTTACCTCATCTTTATTCCAGTTCAATAACCCCTCTTCAGAGATGTCTGATCTATTTTTTTTTTGATCAATCATTAAATTCTTAATTGTGTTTTTGTTGTTGTTGTTGTTGTTGTTTTACAGTACTAGGAATACTATTTGGTTCTTCTTAAAATCAAAGTGTCCACTGACAGATGATTGGATTAAAAAAATGTGGTAAATATACACAATGGAATACTACTCAGCTGTAAAAAAGAATGAAATTCTGAGATTTGCAGCAACATGGATGAGTCTGGAGAACATTATGTTAAGTGAAAGAAGCCAGACACAGAAACGGAAATACCACATGTTCTCACTCATAACTGGCTTCTCGGGAAGGGAGGGAAGGAGGGAGGCAGGGAGGGACGTAGGGAAGAAGGAAGGAATGAAGAAAAAAAATTTTATAAAGACCGCAATAATTTGTTGAGATTTCAGAAAGAAGGAACAAACCTAAGGACACTACAGATAGGAGGGAATGAGGGAGGGGGTTTGGGAAGTGATAGGTCAGGCAAAGGGCATAAAGAAATATCATGATTTGTAAGAATGAATATGCTAATAATAGATAAATTTTTTAAAAAATTTA
>NW_007730667.1:172884-177891 GCF_000696425.1 Galeopterus variegatus
AAGGGCATAAAGAAATATCATGATTTGTAAGAATGAATATGCTAATAATAGATAAATTTTTTAAAAAATTTAAAAATTTGCTGTGCAGTTTTTAAAAATAGTTTTCAGTTTCCTAAAAACTGATTGATAGTATATAAGTATTTATTTTGAAAGCATACTTCCAAATTCTGTATAGTATAGTTCCAGTTTCTGGCTGCTTATAGTTATTATCTATTGCATATGATGATTCTTATTCATGCTGCCTTGTTTCCTTGTGTCCCTAGTTATTTTTGGTTCAGTTTGAATATTTGTGATTAAAAAATATGTGACCTAGAATATTGTTATTTATTGAGAAATTTTATTTACTTGTTTCTGGTGCCCAGTTATGCTAACAATTTACAAAATACCTCAATCCAGTTTTGAGGATTGAACTGTTTCTAGGGTATGCTCGATTACTCAGTACCAAGCTGCAGTTGTGGAAGTGCTTGTTTACTGCCATTTAATTCTTGTTTCAAGAATGTAGTACTTTGGATCTCTATCTAAAATATGAGGGTTTTATCAGGACCACGCATAGTTGTCCCTTGGACTTTAATTTCGTACCCCAGAGATACAATGTTGTAAAAATTCGGTCTCTATGCATTTCTTCTGCATTGGCAAATGGTCAAAGGACAAGAAAAGCCACAAAAAGCATTGTTTACTATTCTGGGTATTTTCCTCCTGCTTTCTGATTTATCTTGGCCTAGTAGCTTTGGAAACTACAACAAACACAAGAACAAACAAAACTTTAGATACTGATTTATAAAACACCATTTAAACCAAAGCCTGTACTTGGAGCATAAATTAGAAGGAATTGTGCTGACTGTGGGATACCATCAAAATCTCTGGAGCTGGGAAAAAGACAAACTACCAATGATCACACTCTTCCCGGTTTTTCTCACAGTAACTATAATCTAAATGCTGTCAAGCATATGACCTGCTGGGTTAAAAAATATATATATTCTAGTGGCTGTTTTTATTTCAAGTAGCTTTTACTACTTGTTATATCTACATTTATTTTTTGAAAAGATAATGAAATGTGGAAGAGACAGTACAGCAATCTAAAATTGCCTCTGTGATTTTGACATGAGACTATTATGTAGCTTCATTATAATTTTCCTCCGAATGGGAAGTAGATTTTTACTTTTAAATTATCTGCTAAATCAAATTGTCCTTTCTTATACAGACAAAGAACTTGGACAGTGTATGTCAGATTCCTGTGTATTGCTAATGTCTCCTACACTTTCAAGTCTCAGAAACATACTATGCTGTATATATAAACAAACCTCAAAATTTGTATGAATTAATGGAAATATTTTTGTACATCAGGCACATGGAAATTTTTAAATCAAACAATTTAGAGATTACTTGTTTAAAGATCCATTTCATAAGATTAGTGGAAAATCTTCTCTTGACTTTTTGTTGTACTTCATTCCAAAATAGAAACCTGAATACTGAATGATTTTTAATTGAACAAATTAGTCCCTATTGTAAGAAATTATTACACTTAAATTTTTTAAAATTTATAAATTAGCAATTACAAAAATAAAACCATTAAGAAAAACTTTCTTCTTTGGAAGGACATCATATTGGACTCCTTATGTGGAATATACTATAAAGGAAATATACTTCACAGGGCCTGGTTTTCCAAAGCCTTGTAGTTTCAAATGTTGACCTTGCGGAGGACTGGAAATTTTCCTCAGGCTATAAAGTCTCAGGTGTAATGTAAAGATTTGTGGCACAGCAAGGTTGCTGGCTCAAGGACAGACTAGTTACTCATTGTTATGTAAAGATACTGAGAAATTGCTGTAAGATAACTTAATTGTCTACTGAGATGTCATCTGTCTTGTTTCATTGAAAGTTACCAGCCTATACTGTTAAACTATAGCCCCACCTATAAGATCATTTAATTGTCTACTGAAATGTCATCTGTCTTGTTTCATTGAAAGTTACCAGCCTATACTGTTAAACTATAGCCCCACCTTTGTTCTCTTCCTGTAACTTCCTTATCTGGAAAGTAAATGCAGGAAGAGAACCCCAATTTGGTGTTAGTTTCCCAAGGAAGGGATGCATCTCACTGGAGGGTTCCGGGAAGACTAACTACTTCGCGGTCTCTCACTGCTCAGAAGAGATGGGCTTTGAGTAATCCTTTGCAACTCCATCACCCAGGAGAAGAGGGTTGACAAATCCGTGGGGGGCAAAGCAACAAAATGGTACCCCATGTAGTTTCCATTGTTAAGCTATACTTAGCCATGGACAACTTTTGTAACATTGCCTATGTCTTTATGTCCTTCTTTGATGATTGAATCAACTGATTTTTCTTGTAAAACTTCCTTGCCTTGTCAATAAAAAGAAAGGCTGATTTTGGATCAGGGCTGTTCTCCTGATGGGTGGAAGTCCCTCCAGGCCTCATTGATGGTACTTTGAGCGAATTCTTTCTTTCTCTTTTCTCTGTCTCAGTTACACAGAGGAAAGTGTAACACCTTAAATATTGCTGCAGTGGTGTGGGCCAGGCTTGCTGTGCTGAAAATATACAGTGATTAGATAACCAAAGATTTGCAGACATTCTTCTGCCACAGCCAGAGACCTTCTTGGTATAATAAAACAATTAATTTTCTTTTAATTTTTTAAAGATTGATCAAGCAAGACAAGTTTATGCAATTAGTTCTGAATTTTCTAAATAAAAGTAGCCTAAGATATACAACCTCACCAGAGGAATGTGTGTCAAAGGCGTTCTGGACTACTCTGTCCTGTATTTAATCAGCAAATATGGAAAACATCTTATTGTGACAAGGCCAGGGAAGCAGATTGAATAGGAGCTCTTACTTAAATTTTAGGAAAGAGGCAAACTAATGCATATTTGAGATAGTGTGGACTACTCCCAGAATGCAATGGGAAGACAGAGTCACCACCATCATGTAGACTAAACTGTTGGAATTGGTGGTAATTATAGCACTTAATGTAGTAAGCTATTAAAGTTGATTATCTCAATTAATCTTTAACACAACCCTCCTGTGAGTTAGAAAGTACTGTTCTCTTACTCTTATCTAAAGATGAAAGAAAAATTTAATAGAATTTTCCAATGCCCTAAAGTTAGCAAATAGCATAGCTATTTGGACCCAGCCAATTTGGCTCAAAAGTCAGTTTTTTTAAAACTGCACTTAGTGACATCAACATTACCAATCATCAGGAAAGTGCAAATCAAAACCACAATGAGATATCATCTCACCTCAGTTAGAATGGCTATTAGCAAAAAGACAAAATATAATAAATGCTGGTTAGGATGCGGGGAAAAGGGAACTCATTTCCAAAGTGGAGGAAATGGAAATTAGTATAGCGCATTATGGGAAACACTATGGAGGTTTCTCGAAAAGCTAAAAATAGAACCATCATATGATCCATCAATCCCGCTACTGGGTATATATCCAAAGGAAAGGAAATCAGTATGTGGAAGAGATATCTGCACTTCCATGTTTATTGTGGCATTATTCACAGTGGCCAAGATATGAAATCAATTTCAGTGTCCATCCATAGAAGAATGGATAAAGAAAATGTGGTATATATACATAATGGAATATTATTCAGCCATAAAAATAATAAAATTCTGTTATTCACAGCAACATGGATGAGCCTGGAGGACATTTTGTTAAGTGAAATAAGTCAAGTACAGAATGACATATACCTTATGTTATTACTCATATGTGGAAGCTAAAAAGGTTGATCTCATAGAATTAGAGAGTAGAATTGTGGTTACTAGAGGCTGGGAAGGGTATGGGAAAGGGGATAGGGAAGTTGTTTAAGGGATACAAAATTACAGGTAGATTGGAGGAATAAGTTCTAGTGTTCCATACAGCACTGTAGGGTAACTATAGTAAACAATAATTCATTGTTTTTTTGCCTTTTTTTTTTCAAATAGCTAGAAGAGAGTATTTTGAATGTTACCAACACAAAAAATCGATAGAGATTTGAGGTAATGGGTATGCTTACAACCCTAATTTGATCATTACACATTGTATGTATATATAGAAATATCATACTGTGCCCCATAAATATATACAATTATGTGTCAATTAACAAAATAAATAAATTTAAGTAAGAAAAAAATACGTTTAAGTTCCTTTTAGGGAAAAAGGAAATGTGTAATAAGAAATCAAGAGAAAGCTACCCAAAAAAGAGATGTTTGAGATAAGATAGGTACAGTTATGAAGAAGTGAGAGCCCACAGAGTGAGGTCACAGTTCACTGGGCACCATCAGGAAAACATCAGTGCTGCTTGAGCTGGAGATACTCAGTCTCCAGCTCTATGAAACTTTCCATGAGAAAAAGGAGTCAGCGTTATGGCAGGACTTGGATAAGATAGGAGCAACATGAATATTTATAGACTCACTTTCTGACTAGCAAACATGCTTTGGATTCTTAATATCATTTAGGTGCTTAATGAGGAGCAAGTTGCTAGTGGCAACAGCCAATTTCTCTGAATTTAACTTCACATAAATAAAAACCTGATGGACACACAGTGCTACATTTCAGTACAGTTTCAGTGCATCTTCATGACTCCTCAACTCATTTTGAGCAAACTCTGGAAGAACTCCATCATCTGTCGAGATAGTAGGTTAAGCTGAGATATGGGGAAACATTTCTTAGAGTCTGAGTGCATGAGAACAACAAAAATGTATTTCTCACATATACTCACACCCAATTTGGATCATCTGGGGTTTTGTTCCACATAGTTACTCTAGCATCTAGGGTATCAGAGGCCCCACCTTGAAATATGTGTCCAAGATTATTAAAACAGGGGGAAAGAAATTGGAGAATGGCATATCAGCTCTTAAAACTTCCATTCAGAAATGAGATACACTGCTATTGGCCAAAAGAAGGCTTATGTTCACGCCTACCTTCAAAAGGGGCAGAAAGTGAAATGCTGTATTGTTTGGAACTATATGGTAATCAACACAAATGACAGCCAAACGCAGAATAATTGCCACAAGAGCCC
>NW_007730667.1:178138-183270 GCF_000696425.1 Galeopterus variegatus
TGTCCAAGATTATTAAAACAGGGGGAAAGAAATTGGAGAATGGCATATCAGCTCTTAAAACTTCCATTCAGAAATGAGATACACTGCTATTGGCCAAAAGAAGGCTTATGTTCACGCCTACCTTCAAAAGGGGCAGAAAGTGAAATGCTGTATTGTTTGGAACTATATGGTAATCAACACAAATGACAGCCAAACGCAGAATAATTGCCACAAGAGCCCTGGAGATTTTGGGCCTTTTCCCAGCTGACCAGGCATTAGAAAATGGGTTAGAAAGTGATTATATTTAAGATGTTATAATTTCATGTGTTTTCTTTGAGAAATAATACATTATGACTTATTAGGGGCCTTAGATCATTCAATTCAAATAACTGGTAGAGGTTTCTGCAGTAAGGAGACTTCTTTTTTTTTTTTTTTTTGGATCATATAGTGAGTACAAATTGCAAATCGTCTGATTCACCAGTTCCTATTGAACCACCTAACAATGGCCCTTTGAAAGAAGAAAGCAGGAGCTGAGAAGAAACCAAAATTCCAACATACGCCATGACCAGTGGTACACAAGAGCCTGAAATCTGAGCAGGTTTTTCGATAACTCAGCCAGACATGAGCAAGAAAACTTTAGGGCAGTAAGCTGTTCTGTTCCTGATGTATTACAGTTGGCACCTATGGAGAGATACCTGAGGTGAGAAATAAGATGCAATTTCAAATACATAAATAAATTCTGCCTGCGAAATCTTTTTTTCCCAGAGAACAACACACAAAATAACCTTGTGAAGGCAATGTTCATTTCTCTTGTCAAATTAGTTTTGTCATTCAAAAATACTCATAATAGTTTCTTCTCACATGGTACCTTAGAAATTAAACTCAGGACTCTTTTAATTACTTAATAAATACTTCAATATATAGTGATTGGATTAGAGCAAGCAAGTAAATTCAACATTTCGCTTTTATTTAATTGAAGCAAGTACAATATACTATTTGGAAGAAATTATTAACTTATGACTCCAAGAGAATTACTTAACTGGATAGGAAATTTTAGTATTTTAAGAATGTTTTATTTCACATATTCAAAAATCTCTGATGGCTCCTAGTAGGGAATTTGAAGACATACATGTTGTACATATTTCTTCTGCATGTCCTTTGCAGACATTTTTTCTTAGCATAAAGTGAAAGAAAACTACTGTATTATAAAGACAAGAGATCTGAAATTATGCAGCTCAAAAAAATTACTGTTCAACTGGACAAGAAAAATATCTTTTAAAGATCCTAAAATATATCATTTTATGTTTTAGAAAAGAAAGGTATCATATTTCAGTCTTAGGGAAGTAACAGGGAAAAAGATTAAACAATCTAAAGTCATTATTCCTTAAAAACTCTTTTCCCTGATTCAGATTTAGGAGACCTGAGTTGAAATCCTGTCTCTTGCACTTACTCCCCTTGATACTTGTGCCAAGTTATTTAATTCCTCCTAGCTTCAAGTCTCACATACTATTTGTACAATTTTGTGCTGTGAACTGAGACCACAGCCATAAATAAGAGAAACTCTAGAATATTCTATTATTCTATGGGCAAAACATTTGTATTTGAAAGCATAGCTAGGATTTCTTGACGTATTAAGACCACGACTCGCAAAATGATGGGGTAAACCACTGCAAAAAGGAAGAAAAACTGAAAGTTCTAAAAGTACCATAGGCTTTATTTATTAATAACTGGTTGTAAATATTGATCACACTAATGTCGGACCAATTTTTTTAACAAGGTGGTTTTCTCAAGTGAAAAACCCCTCCCTTTCTTTTTTTACCTTATTGATCCAGGAGTGTGTTAGTATTAAACACACACACACACACACACACACACTTTAAAGTCACCACTTCATGTGACTTCTAGCATTTGATTGATCTCTAGCTGTACTAACATTTATTTGAAAACCTCAGAAACCAGATTCATAAAAACAGGTTGCCAAGAAACTAATTTTGCCATTTTCTAAATGCTGACTTGTTTGAAAACTGAGATAAAATAAATATATCCTGAAAAAAATGTAACTTACTACCACTAACACCAAAAGAAAGAAATGCACTCAGAAAAAGAAAATACTTTTATGAAGCAACTGAGCAATAGAGTCCAGTTGCTTTATAGTTGGGTTTAATTAAATACTCACGGGTAATTCAAATTCTTAACAAAATCTTATAGAGAATAGGAAAAATAAATAAAAAGAAAAGAATTACTACTCAATGCATGTTGCGATGCTAGTAAAATGTTGACACCAAAACCATACAAAGGAAAAAAAATCACGAACATGAAAGATCTTAAGTAAAATTTGCAAACTGTATTCAGTAATATGTAAAAGAGGCAATGAATCATGATTTTTTATTTCTGTAATGCATATGTAATAAAATTATGGAAAATATTACTTTAAATACTTTATTTTTTAAAAATATACATTTAAAAAAAAATATCAGGGTTGTCATTCCTGGGGAGGGTGGAATAAAATGAACTGATCTGGGCAAGACATACAGGGAGCCCCTATAATGGTAAATTTTCTATTTTTTTGTGATAAGTGTTGAGTGCATAGATATCTTTCATTATTATGTGTTAAACTGGTCATAGGCATTTACTACTAAATTGTGTAAAGATAATAAGAAACAACATGTGAAGAGTCAGAGATTGGGAGTCAGGAAAGACTTGAGGCCATATCCTTACTAGCTGCAAGGCTTAGGGCAGGCACATCTTTCAGTCATTCAGCATGTTTATCTAGGATGTAGAGATTTTTACTTTGAAGTTATCAAACTGTTATGATAGGTGGAAATGAAGTCAAGGGAGGAAGAGGAGTCTATCCCAGGATATCTAAAATATTTTTTTTTCTACTATTACAAAAAGAAAAACTTTAATCTCTTTCTACTCTGTTTCTTTATAACAGTGCTGGTTCTTACTATAGAAAATGAGGTGGCATTTTAAACACACCATTTTATCCCCTCACTAGACATTTTCAAAACATTTCTTAAACTCCCATTGTTAAAGGAATACACTCTTGAATTGAATCCTCAATAATATTGTTCTAATCCATTTTTCAGTTTTCTTTCATTATTCTCTTCTGTGAATACTGCTCTGTTCAGGTTGACTTGGTGTTTCTCAAATGATTCTTTGATTTCCCTGCCTTTTAGAGTTTCACTGATTTATTTCAAATGCAGAAGGCATTTTGTTCCTTTCCATGCATTGAAATACCACTATTTCTTCAGAATCCAGCTGAAACCACTCTCTTGAATACAGGGATCCTCTCAGTTGTACTTTCCTGGAATATATTTCTTTTCCGAAATTACTAGATAGCAACAGTGTGTGTGCACAAGGTAACCAAGTGGATGTAATACAAAAAAAAAACTTCTATTATATACAGTATCTAGCAAAACTACAGACATTTAATATGTAGATATATTACAGTAGCATAGTTATGCAATTCATAAACTAATATATATTTATGAGAATAGGTTAATTTTTTTTATAATTGTAGGGGAGTGTAATTAATGTATAGTGCTTAAGCTTTACCCTTATCCCTAGTTTTAAGTCTAAGATTTATCTTATTAAAAAGGTAATAATAATAGCATCTATATCATAGTGTTAATCTGAATATTAAATAAGTTGCATATGCAAATTTTATGTAAATGTGAAATTATTAAAATAGTGCCTGACCTATTGTGAGGATTCTGTGGGCTAGCTACTTTTAGTACTGCCATGATTTCTTTAAAGTAAAGGTCTGTTTTAATAAAAAACTGTCCATCTCCACTTCAGGAAGTAATTCCAATAACCAAGCATTTAATCCCTTAAGTGAAACCTAGCTGTCAAACAAACAATGAGAAGGCAAGGTAAAACACAATAAAACAAAGCATTACAAAAAAAAAACTTCTATTATATACAGTATCTAGCAAAACTACAGACATTTAATATGTAGATATATTACAGTAGCATAGTTATGCAATTCGTAAACTAATAAATATTTATGAGAACAGGTTAATTTTTTTTTATAATTGTAGGGGAGTGTAATTAATGTACAGTGCTTAAGCTTTACCCTTATCCCTAGTTTTAAGTCTGATTTATCTTATTAAAAAGGTAATAATAATAGCATCTATATCATAGTGTTAATCTGAATATTAAATAAGTTACATATGCAAATTTTATATAAATGTGAAATTATTAAAATAGTGCCTGACCTACTGTGAGGATTCTGTGGGCTAGCTACTTTTAGTACTGCCACGATTTCTTTAAAGTAAAGGTCTATTTTAATAAAAAACTGTCCATCTCCACTTCAGGAAGTAATTCCAATAACCAAGCATTTAATCCCTTAAGCGAAACCTAGCTGTCAAACAAACAATGAGAAGGCAAGGTAAAACACAATAAAACAAAGCATTAATCTGACTCTCCACTGCACATACTCTTACATATTTCTTATCCTGCTTTCCTGCTTTATCAACTTCAATACAGCAAATGGGCTATATGCATTCTTTTTCCTTTTTTACTATCTGTCCCGACCCGCAATGGGATCGCTGCTGTCACTGAAGACACCACCAAAGAAAGCCTTCACCAGATGTGTTCCCTGGACTTTGCACTTTCAAGCCTCTGAAACTGTAAGCAAGACATTTTGTTTTCTTATAGGTTACCCAGTACCATGTTTTTTGTTACAAGCAACAGAAGTGGACTAACACAGATACCAAGTCAATGTACAAGTGTCAGAACAAAGTCTTTTACATTCTGGAATTTGTGGGACCACACATCATGATTTGCTTCTCCTTTTTAACCTTAAAGAATATCATTTGTCAAGTTATTTTCCATTCTGAATTTCTATTGCATTATTCTTATATATAAATAACCTACCAAGAATTAACAAATATTTGAGTATAGCCTGATATTTGAAATTAAAACAACAAGGTAAAGGGCCGGCCCGGTGGCGCACTGCTACAGTGCGCCGCTTGGGAGCGTGGCGGCGCTCCTGCCAATGGTTCGGATCCCACATACAGACCGGTTCCCGCTCACTGGCTGAGCGAGGTGCAGGCGCAGCATCGAGGGTTGTGATCCCGTTGCCGGTCCTGGTCCGGTACGGGCGCGACACTGAGGGTTGCGATCTGTTGCCGGACACGAAAAAAGAC
>NW_007730667.1:184270-185506 GCF_000696425.1 Galeopterus variegatus
CCACATACAGACCGGTTCCCGCTCACTGGCTGAGCGAGGTGTGGGCGCAACACCGAGGGTTGCGATCCCGTTGCTGGTCCCGGTCTGGTATGGGCGCGACACTGAGGGTTGCAATCCGTTGCCGGTCACGAAAAAAGACAAAAAGGAAAAAAAAATAAAACAACAAGGTAAAGAAACATCCTCAAAAGAAAAACATAATAAAAATAAGAAAGTAAGAGGACAGAAGATCAATTTTTAAAGTTCTGATTTTGTCTTCAGAGGAAGTAGAAAAATAAAGAAAATCCTTAAAATAAAAATACAATGTTATGAAAAAAGCACCAGAAAAAGAAATAGGTTCTTAGAAATTTTAGTACAACTTGCAAAATAATCATAATTACAAGCATAGAAGCCTGAAAAGTAAATTTGGAAATACTTCCCAAAATGTAGAACAAATATTAAGTGGATTGAAAATATAGAAGAACAGATAATAGAAAAGTATATTAACTCAGGATGCTCAAAATTGGATTTATGGGAGTTTCAGAAAGAACAGAGAAAACGAGAAATTTATCAAAGAAGCAATATGAGATTATTTTCCAAAGTGGAATGAAGATACACATCTAAAAACTGAAAAATCTTACCAAGTTCTAAGAAGGGCAAATGATAAAAGAACCATATTTCAAACTTAGATTTATTGAAAAATTTCTCTATACTGAGGAAACAGTGGACATCTCGAAAATAAATAAATAAAATAAAGCAGGGATCAAATATTTGGTCTACTGATTTGGTTGTAAGAGTATAATGGAGAAATTCCCTTACAATCCTGAGAGGAAAGATTTGAATCTATGATTAGATGCCCACTCAAATTATCAGTGAGAGAAATATGATGCCATTTACTAATATACAATGCTGAGACAGTTTACCTGACAAATTTGCTTAGAAAGTGATAGGAAGAAGTGAATAAAGAAAGAAAAATGTTAGTATGTGATCCAAGAAATAGTGAGTTCAGACACACGATTTAGTGAGGACCCAAGATTTTATCTGTGCAACTGGACTTAAGAGCCCTACCTCAAGGAACATTGAGAGTAACTTCAGGAGGGAAGTCTTGGAAGAATAAGGCATGCCATAAGCAAGAGGGTACGTTTAAGGGTTCTGAAGAAATTTAGTTTATAATAAAAAAAATACAGTGTTGGGCTACGCCCGGGCCACCAGCCATTTTGGGAAAGTACCTCAGTCATTTTAAACTTGCTTCGGGCTGAT
>NW_007730668.1:0-9388 GCF_000696425.1 Galeopterus variegatus
AGGTTATAGCAACATCCTTCAGTGTTTTCTATTTCCCAATAAACATTAAACAATGTTTCTAACAATTTGATGGAAGGGCTACTGTACAAAGAAAATCAAGCACAAAGCAAATATATTCACATTGATAATTTCAGCTTAAATGAAAAAGAAGAAACATTGACTTTTTTTTTCCAGTAGCTATTTACTCAGAAAAGTTTTCAGAACAGTCTAATTTGGAGCAGACAAATGCGAGAAGGTTAAGACCTCAGAGTGAGGGCTATCTGAGACTATCAGGGAAACACTGAAGCGATTCTCTCAGACAAGATGTGTAAAATAATTGCAATTCAGTTTTTAAACTGTAAACATAGCACTTGTCAATAGTGGTTTCTAACTTAGTTACATTCTTGATCCTTTTGAGAAAAGAAGTGATACATGGTTAACATTAAACTGTGCACCAAGGTGACTACAACCTTCTATTTTTTAAAAAAATCCTTTTCTCAAAGTGTATAGATTGATTTTGGAGGACAGTCTCCTGACTTTGACAAGGCAATGTTGGTCTGCAATGAGGGGATAGGGAAGAGATGTAAGCTTTTGGGAACACTGTGATGGCAGATGCTCCCTGAGTGTCCAGAGGCCAGCCGTGATTGAGCAAAGGCTACTTTACTACTGTACCTGCTTTCTGCATACCTTCAGCGGCATAGGATCAGTTTCATATGTGTTGCTAGTTGATGCACATAGGCCTTGAAACTGTGATCATGACCTTGCTTGTACTAAGGCCTAATACCTTTAAGTTTAGTGTAATACTCTCCCTAACCTTGTACTTAAACAAAGAAAAGAGATAGAAAAGAGACTGTATTTCTTCCCTTAACATATTTAAGCCAGATAAATATTACTGCTTGTCTTCTTATGATTTGAAGGTTGGGAATGGCTTATGGTAAGTAAAAAACCGTCAGAATGTGAAATGGAATGGAATGGAATGCAGTGGAAATAGCACAGTAAAATCACTGAAAGCAAAGACTCTGTGGTCAGACACCTCAGTTCATCTTCTAGCTTTGTTATTTACTATCTGGGTGGCTTTGGGCAGATTACTTAATCCCCTGTGTCTCAACTACTTCCCAAGATACACTCAAGAGACTAAAAAATGACATCTGTAAATCCTGTTACTTTATCTTATCATGCCACCTATGGATTAATTTTTTAAAAATGCATACTGTGAAGATTTTGTACATTGCACAAATTTATTGAACTGTTTTTGTGTTAAAAAATTATTTTTTACATATTTAATTTTAAAATTATAACAATAATTTTTGTGACCTTATGTGGCACTTCTTTAGTTTTTAATACTCCAAGAGCCTGAAAATAATGAACAAGTCTTGGCTTTCCAGAACTTGAAAGATCCTGACTTTAACTCACAGATGCTTAATTTGTCTGTAGCATTAGCTGGCTACTAATAGCTACCATATAATATCTTTTGGTGAAGATTAAATAAAACAGGATATACAGAGAACCAGCACAGTGCCTGATATATAGTGGGCCCTCAATAAATCACTACTGTTATTTTTCAGAAAAAATAATTGCTCTTCTTATGTTTTACCATTGGTCATATGATTGGTCAGCATACTCCCAGAATTCAGGAAAGAGGTGGGAAGTGAAAATGTTATAATTTCTGTGTATTTTCTCCATTTAAAGGGCCTTTCTGGGTAATACGGAGGAAGATTTGCTTTCATGAATCTTCCTTTCTCTTTAATAGTTAGGGATAGTGAACAGAGAAGCCATAAAGGAAAAGAATGGACGTTTAAAGACTAAATGCATAGGAATGGAAATATTGTAGTAAGTGGTACATTGTTACAAAACCTAACTTTTAAATGTATATAATTGCAAACTTGAAAAGAAGTCAGGAAAAGCTGAGGAATGGTCACAACTGCCGTCTTCTACCCCATTTTATGTAAATCTACACATATTTGTACATGCCTATCAACACAAATGACAAAGAAGTAAGTCATGGGTCTAAGAATTGCAGATACGGAAATTTACAACAAATTATCCACATGAGTAGTAGGCATCTAGCCAGACAGCCCTTCCTACAAAGGAGTTTCTTTTAGGGTCGTTGTGGGGTGCTATCTGTAATGGGCAAGGAGGTAAATAAATCATAAGGGCTTATCAGCCATTTAGTAAAGCTTGTGAGAGGACTGCAACCTACACTGGATGAAGAAGACTTTCTTATCCAAGTCTTTATTTCCCACTAACAGGATCATCTGCAGCCAAATCTATATATCCCTTGAAGGCTTCACCCTTCCCCTGACCATACATGGAGTCCCTCTTCGCCTTTTGTCTTTTTTAATTATTGTGGACCTAGGAGGGTGGAAATGAATTTTAATAGCAACCTTAGTAAAACAATACAAGAAATGATAGATTTATTAGCATCAAAACAATAATTGACTAAAGCCTATTTATTTTCTTTGGCTGCCATTTTGCTGCAAGCAGTTTTCCTGACTGTGGTTATACTCCTGTTGCTCCTATGGAAGAAATTTACTTTCCTTCCAACATTTTATTGGTGCCAAAATAAGATATTACCTCGAAGGGAATGCAGAAAAGTAAAACTGGAATATCTCAGCTTTGTTACTTTTTTAAAGATGAGAACATAATGCATTACTTTGATTCTCTGAATCAAAGGAACAGCTTGATGATAAGATAGATGGTATTTTGTTCATAATGACCTTTGTTTTCTTTGTCAGCAGTTGAGCTGGGCCTTTACCTCATTAGAGCCTTCCCAAATGCATCATTGCAACAGATCATCTCTCCCCATTACTGTATCCATTATCTATAGAGCAAGTTCATCCAATTTCCCCAGCAGTTTATGAAGGAAAAAAAATAAATAAAAAAGGCCTACTTTCCCATATATCACGGTGATTTATGCGGATGTTAGAGCTCATGATTTTGTATTTTCTCTGGCCCTTGTATTTGCTTAATATATAAAGTAGGAAAGTTAATATTCTTCTGAAAAACTCTGCTCTGGTCTCTACTGATTTGAACATAAAGTTCAAAAGGAGATGGTATCTTATAAAGACTCTAAGCTTATTGCATTAAATTGATAATACAAATCTCTGTGTTTCACATGGTACTTACTCAGAGAAGTTTTATAGACATTAAATGAAAATGCCAAAGCTGCCTTTTAGATAAAAAGCAATAATGGAAACCTCTCTAGACATTCCTGCAGGTCTTGTTAAAGGATATGCTTCAGCTAGTGGTGGTGAATAAGGGGTGGGAAGAGCCACACTGAGTGGGTTTTTCTCTTCCTTACCTTTTTCTCAATTCCAGAACTTTCTAAACCCCACTAACCTGGAAGAAATAAACAGAGAAGAAAGGAACATTACAAGAAAGAGAATAGACAACCACTCAAAAATGTAAAAAAAAGCCCAAAAAACAAAACAAACAAACAAACAAAAACCACACACAAAAAAAGAATACCAATATCATCATCATCATCTCAGGAATTCCGGAAGAGAAACTAGATGACTGTATCATTAGAAAATCCAGTTACATCCCCCAGACAGACATATCTCCCAGACAGATATACCTCCCCAGACAGATGTACCCCACAGACAGATGTATCCCTCAGATAAACGTACCCTCAGACAGACCCATCCCAAGAAAACTATTGAAGAGGAAAGAGCCAAAGCCAGCCTCAGCCTCCAACAATTTTGTACATGAGATAAAGAGATGATAGGACTTGAAAGAGAAAAGCTGCAGAAAGATATCTTGATTCTATATAAATTAATAAAATTCCTGCTTACCTCACCTCACCATTCTAATTTTTCTTTTCCCACTTGTCTATGGAAATAATACATATTTCTCTGTAGATCCAACAACCTCTATTCTTGATTTTGTGTGTTCCTTCATTCAAAAAACCAACTACTGGAAATCAACATGCTCTGCTAAGATTAAAGACATTGGCACATGAACAATGTAATTGCTAATGTTGTTGGGCTCACAGTCTTGGGGTTGGGGTATGTGAGAAAGGATGCTGGAGCCAGGAATAGAAAACTATAATGGGGCTATAATAGAAGTTTACACAGGATACTGTGTGATTCCATTCACAAACAATTTGCCCTGACCTGATTTTATGTTTTCATATTAAAATTTCAAATCTATGATAATTGCTTATGTGAACACATAAGTCTTTTTCCACAAAAAAAGATAAGACAATGATTACCACTTCTTTATTGCACAAATTGGTAGATTCCATAGTGGGATAGGGGAAAAAGAATAGAGAGAAAAATATTATAAAAGACTATGAATCATGGTTTTATTTATCTACTTTTTGAGAGAATTAAGTTGAGCTAAAAATTAGTTAGCACATCGCTGGAATATTACTAAAGCACAGAGGTACCTGATGGAAAAAGGGAAAGTTCCATGGCAGCATAGGTGGTGCTATAAGTCACCATTGTAGAGTAGTACACAGCATGCTGCAACATCTTCTAGTTTGTGTGTGCCTGGTGAAGTTGATTTACAGATCACACAATTTAGCATTACCTCGCTCCAACTACCTCTCACAAAAGAGGCAACAGAAATAAATGTTTTGTAAAAAGAAACCTTGAATTGCAAACAATACTAGTAATGCACACCCAGTACAATAACATGGCAGAAGTGACCCCTCTACTCCTCGGCAAGACTTCGGTTTCAGGCACAGGACAGGTTAACAAAACAATGATATATTCAGATCAGGCAAAGGGGGCCACAAAATGTGAAATTATCAAGCCGCTCTCTGATATCAGAGTTGCATTCTGTATCTTAAAAATAAACTTCACCTAAAATGTATTATGTGGGCTCTTAAGAACTGCTTTATGAGGCATAGGTGAGAGGGAAAATGCATACTTTGATTTAATAAACATTAGGTTAAGGTGCTTCTTGTATTTTGATGTCCATATCTACATTATATCTTTTTCAACCATTAAAAAAAAGCAAAAAGCAAGCATAAAACTGAACTTAGAACTAAGTTCTGAACTGAAGTATAGAAATTAACCACAGTTAGAATGTGCAGTACTTGTCTTTTTGTGTCTGGTTCACTTCACTTAACATAATGACCTTCAGTTACATCCATGTTGCTGTAAATGATAGGATTTCATTTTTTATGGCTGAGTAGTATTCCATTGTGTAAAATATACCATGTTTTATTTATCCATTAATCTGTCATTGATTCCATACACTTAGGTTGATTCCATATCTTGGCTATTGTGAATAGTATTGCAATAAACATAGGGGTATAGATATCTCCTTGATGTACTGATTTCATTTCCTGTGGATATATCCCCTCGTAGTGAAATTGCTGGATCATATGGGAGAGGAGGGTGGGGAGAGGTGGGTCAGTGGGTACAAAGTCACAGTGAGATTGGAGGAATAAGTTCTTATGTTTCAAGACACAGTGGGGTGACTATGGTCAACAATAATATATAGTGTATTTCAATATAGCAAGGAAAGAAGATTTTGAATGTTCTTGCTACTAAGAAATGATAAATATCTGAGGTGATGGATATGCCAGTTTCCCTGATTTGACTGTTACACATGTGTACATGTATTGAAACATCATGCCGTACCCTATAAATATGTACAATTATTATGTGTTAATTAAAATAGAGAAAAGAAATAAACCAAAATTAGAATCGAGATTTTCAAAAATAATTAAGTATATACAAGAATTCTTCCAAAAATTCGTGGAAAAATAGAATTAAAAGACGATAGAAATCTTTCCATGAATTTTTTTGAAGACTCTTTGTATAATCACAGTGCTCTCACTAAAATTAATATAAATATTCTATTATTATTATTATATACAAGAAGGTATAACAATATGCAATATATACATATTATTCTAATATTTTATTGAGAGCCAAAAAGGTTTAAGTTTAGCTGATTAATAAAAATATTTAAATATTTATTTTGTATCTATCTCAACATTTTAAAATTCGGCTTTTGTATGTCTTATAATTTACACAATATTTTAGCACAGTAGTTAAGTTTTATGTACAATTAATTAATTAATTAAGAAAGTGTTCTCTATCTATACCTATATTAACTTTTTAACTTGTAGGGCAGATAATCCAAAGTATGATGACACCTATCATTGCCAGGGAACCACTTCAGACAGAAAGCAATGCATGTTATAATATTTCCATATGTGAATAGAAGAATGGGCCTGGAAAAATATAATCATAAGCAATTTATTTGTAAATAAATACAAATAATTTTGTGGTTACATAGTCATTTTGTCAAAACATATCTAAAATTAACCAAAGGACAATGAAACTAAGGAACATATTGCATTTCAACCTAAGCAGTGCTAGCTAGTTCTAAAATATTCAGCGGTAGAAAACGTAATTATCTTCATTTAAGATTTGCTGCCAAGTTGAACAAGACACATATCCGAAATGGGACGAGAAAGCAATACATCAAACATATTTCCTAATGCAGAAATATAGCATCACCATTAAATTTAGAGAATACAAACAGATTTCACACCTTAACCGCATCTGGTAAGATAGCAAGTAGGCAGAATCTAAAAGATATATTGGTGAAAATGTTTTTAAAAATTTTAGAAAATTGTTATGTTTTCCTCTGGTTTCATCATTCTCTTTCTTTGAATAAAAAAGAAATAAAAATGAGCTATTCAGTGTGGTTTTGTTTCTACTCTGTTTCTACAAGTCATATCCACCATAAGTGTGACGAAGCACCATAAGTGTCCAACAGACTTTGATTTTATTTTTATTGCATGCCTCATAAAACTGATTTAGAAGGCTAAAAATGTGTCACTAAAATATTGAATTATGAACAGTCAGAGCATATTGAATTCCCAAAGTCTAACAAGAATTGTTGGCTATAAAAGCAAACTAATATTCTTCAAGTGTAGACAGCCACATTTTAAAAAATTCTTAGAGGAATCTTGAAGATTCTAAACTGCATAACTGATACCATGCCAATTTTTCAGAGCCAATCATCTTTTTTTGGAAGACTCCTCCTTCTGCATGGATGCCTGGTATAATTCCCATCACAAAGAGATTTTGCTCTCCTTTAGAGTGATAATGGAGGCCCAGTAAAGTTGCAGAAAATGCCTGCCCATCGGCATGTTTAGAGTTCTGATTTTCTACACGGACATCCTTTCTGCATTCTCTCTGCCTCACAGAATCTTCATCACATTTCAACTGTCAGCACAATCCAGTTCTTCTCCTGGCTATATACTTCATCATTTTCTCTTGCTGTTAATGAGTCTGTATGATTGATAGATCCCCTTCTTCTAGAACACGTTACTCAAAAGCAGGGATGTTATGATGCTTTGAGCTGTGCAGCAGAGTTCCAACCTGAAACCTAGGCTGCAATGCACACACCAGAGGAAAACTAAATCCTGAAAGCTTGCGAAAATAAAGTTTCATTTTAAATGGCTTGGGATTACCAGGAAAAATAGTTAGATACCCATGAGGTTGAATTATACCTCAGTAATGCCTCTTACTTAAAGCTCCAACTTTAAGTAAACACATCCCCCTCGAACCCAGTTCTCAACCTTGAAGTAAAAGGAATAAATGCTTGCAAATCTATCCTGCAGGAGGCCCCTGCAGCAAAGCCACACCCTTCATAGACCCCATCTTAGAGCCTGATTGATGCTTATTTAATATACAAAGCTGGAATTTTTTATTAAGACAGATCTGATAAGATACTGGCTCTGTAACACACCTGCGAAATGATTGTGCAAAAATTCCCTGCCCTCTTGTCAAGTTTGGTTTCCTCCTCTATGACAAGGTAACAACACCCATTTCTAGAATCGTCTGGGGCTTTCACAGAGGTAATAAACTTCTGATTGCAATTTACTTATCACTCAAAACAGAGGAAACAAAGGTTCAGTGTATAACAGATATGGGTTTTATTTTCATTGGTCAAGCATATTTGTTGGTAGGCATGTTTGTTTTTAATCTGCTCTGTCTAGTTCATATATCATGAAAGGATCATAAGATTCCTTATAGAGGATAGAGGGAGAAGCAAGTGACTTTGAGGATAATAACAATGTCCTAGTTATCTATTGCTATGTAAGAAATTACCTTTAAGTTTAGTGGATTATAAACAGCAAACATTTATCTCACAGTTCCTGTGGGTCAGGACTTTGTGAGTAGCTTAGCTGGGTACTTCTGGCCTAGGGTCTCTCATGAGGCTGCAGTCAAGACATAGGCCAGAGCTGCATTTATCTGAAGGCTCCACAGGGCTGGAAGATCTGCTTCCAAGATGGCTCATTCCATGACCTTCGGCAGGAGGCCTCACTTCCTCACCATGTGGGTTTCTCCATAGAGGGACTAGTGACATGGCCAACTGGCTTCCTCCAAGCGAGTAATCCAACAGAGAGAGAGAAAGAGTGTCCAGATGAAAGCTGCAGAACCTTTTATAACCTAAAGTTGTAAGTGACACACCATCCTGTCCGCTGTAGTCTACTGGTCACGCAGGTCCAGTTAGATGTAACCTGGTGTAATGTAGGAGGGAATTACATGAGGATGTGAACGCCACTAGGAGGGGTCATTGGAGGCCACTAGCATTTACACACATCTTTCAAGTTGTGAAGTGCTATTCACAAATAAAACAACTTTATGAAGCAAGAGACCAGAGCATTTAAATTACCTGTCTGCAGACACAATTATTAAGAGATACACTCAAAATGACTCAAAAGTGTATGTTATTACACATTATTCTCTTTACAGCCTTTTGGTTCTCTTAGGTGATCAAGATATATGGAGTTTTACTCTGATTCTATTTTAATCTTTTGTGTGTGTGTGTGTGTGTGTGTGTGTGTGTGTGTGTGTGTGTGTGACCAGTAAGGGGATCGCAACTCTTGGCTTGGTGTCGTCTGCACCGCGCTCAGCCAGTAAGCGCACTGGCCATCCCTATATAGGATCCGAACCCGTGGTGGGAGTGTCATTGTGCTCCCAGCGCCGCACTCTCCCGAGTGAGCCACAGGGTCTGCCCTTATTTTAATCTTGATTAAGTTATGATAGGTATAGTGTTGATTATTAAAATATATATATATATAAAATACAGTACTTAATTATAATGGCAGAAAGAATTTAAATAGATTATAATAAGAAGGGAAATTGTATTTTAAAATGGAAATTTTCTTTTAAAGTTCTCTGCTTAACATAACATTATTTGGCCTTATTCCAAATTCTTTCCAAAAATTGAAGATATTTTTTTAAAATAAATATGAAAATAAGTGGGAGAGAAGTGTTACCCAATTTGGCACCTGTAAATATATCATTCTAAGTTTGAATCAACTATACTAATGTACTGTGTATACTTGAACTAGCTAATACTGGTGGATACTGATCTATGCTTCTACATTATTCCAAGTAAGTAGTCAACTTTAAGCAGTTTTGTTTTG
>NW_007730668.1:9971-41542 GCF_000696425.1 Galeopterus variegatus
TTCTAAGTTTGAATCAACTATACTAATGTACTGTGTATACTTGAACTAGCTAATACTGGTGGGTACTGATCTATGCTTCTACATTATTCCAAGTAAGTAGTCAACTTTAAGCAGTTTTGTTTTTTTTTTCCTTTTTGTCTTTTTTTTACTGACCGGTAACGGGATCGCAACCCTCGGTGTTGCGCCCGCAACCATGCTCAGCCAGTGAGCGGGAACTGGTCTCCACATGGGATCTGAACCCTCAGCGGAAGTGCCGCCGCGCTCCCAAGTGGCGCACTCTCCAGTGCACCACCGGGCCGGCCCTAAGCAGTTTTTCTAACAGCTGATTTCAGCATAAGAATTAAACACTAATCACTACTTGGCCCGTTATTTCTATTTGACCGAGTTGTAGTCAATGTTACTAAAGAACTAGTAAAAATCTACTTGGCAGTTAACTGACAAATTATCATACATGTTTCTATATAAGATTCTAAGAACACCCAACTCATTTTAATACTTAAAGAAGCCAGCAAACATTCTCATGCCTTGTAGGAAGTGTATAAAAACAGAAATGAAGATAAACAACAATGTCTTGTCAGCAGCCATAATCTTTTAAACACTTAAGCATTAAAAATTCTAACAACAAATCAGATTTAGAATGGAGAATATTACTGACGTGTCAGCAGAATTAAAGTAATCCTTACAGCTCTTGGCTATATATTGAGTTGATCCAAGTCTACATCTTTTCTTAGAGCAATAACCAGAAATTGGCCACGATGGAAGAGTACAGATCAAGCCAGATTTGTGTGTGTGTGTGTGTGTGTTCATATGTGCACATTTGTGTACAGCCAAATTAATACTTATGCTTCTGTGCGAAAGTAACTTTGAAGGGGTAATAGTGATGATTATTGGGGCAATTTAGCCCATAATGGTTGTGATGTGTGTGTAATGTTCCTTAATTGTTTTGAATATTATTTCTGGAAGACAGCAGCGTTTTCACTTTTGCACATTAGCTTGGCAAGTGTGAGTCGCAGTATACTTAGCGGTTCCCAGTTGTAATCTCACGCGTTGTACCTTTGAGAAATGAAGTTTGGATTGAGTGTCCTTACTCGACAAATTAAGAACTTGGCTCCTTGTTCTTATTCCAGGCATTTTTACCCTATGTTGTACCACTTTCATCTCCGGATACAACAGCTTTGGCAGTGCCTAGAGAAACCTCTGTCGTCTGTGGATCCCACTCATGATTTTGCAGTATCTGTGTTCCACTTACATCTCCTTCATGAATTTTTCCATATCTGAGTAAGCTCTGGATTGATGTTTTTAAAATAAGTCAGTTTTAGTTAATTAAATGTATTTTTAAGTAAAATATTTAACTGTCATAAAACAAAAATTACTATTTTGTCATAAGTAGAAGCAGTACATAAAAATACCATATAAACAAAACCTGGGTATTTTCTCAAAATTTGTGTTTATCCCTTTTCTTTGCTGAAGACTGAGCTTCATATCTGTTGTAAAAAATGGAAAGTCACAAGTTTTTAAGTGATGGTAAAGACATATTTGCAATAACTTGAGTATGTCCATTGATACTATCAAAAGACTGAAAGAAAACATAAAAGGAATTTCTTCCTTACTATGTGACCCAACTACTTTCTAATGCCACATCTGAGTGTTGTGCAAAATCAGCTTACTTCTTCGGCAAATGTATGCATCATACACTTGGAGAACTTGTGGTCCAGACTCTAGCAGAAAGAGAATGGGATTCTAGGCTGAGAATGAGTTCTAGCCTGAAAATGGGGGTCTAGCCTGAGCATAGCCACTAAACTTTTAGGTAAATCTGGTCTGACAACAAACACACACTGAGGTAGCTACACTGAGCATAAGGGCACTCAATGAACTTGGCCTCCTGGGGCCTCAGGTTCTTCTGCAAAGTGGCAGGAATAAAGTGAAGCATCACTGTGGCCCATTTCTGGACTGTGGCTATCTTCTCCCACTGTTCTCATTATCAACATTCATGAAATTTTTGTATTTTACTTTTCACAGTTAGCAAACTTTTGAAGCACACTAAGAACTGCCACTCCTCTTTAACAAAGATAAATTTAAATACATAACATAAATGTTATCATCTTCCTAACTTGATTACCTCAACATCAACTTAAGAGTGACATTTCCAAAGTCAAATGATAATTGAGATAAGTTCATCCTCAAATCTTGTCCAGAGAGGACTCTTCCCTTGGAAATCCTAGTGAGGATACTCAATCACCTCTCCATTCTTGGTAGATAATTGTTATTTTTAAATGAACAGAAGATCCTCCTCTCCTCATTGCAGCAGAAATATTTCACACTTCTTTAAACCAGTCCAAATTCAGGTTATACTCTTTCATATATGAATAAATCAGCTTGGTGTTTGAGATCTGTTTTGTGTTATATGTAATTCTTTTTTAGACTAGATTTATAAAATTTCAGTCCCTTCTATTCTTCCTATATTTGGAGTGTTCTCATTGCAGCAGAGATATGTCACACTTCTTTAAACCAGTCCAAATTCAGGTTATACTCTTTCATATATGAATAAATCAGCTTGGTGTTTGAGATCTGTTTTGTGTTATATGTATTTCTTTTTTAGACTAGATTTATAAAATTTCAGTCCCTTCTATTCTTCCTATATTTGGAGTGTTTTATATTTCAGTCTTATTTATCATAGCTTCTTTAGAAATATGGAACTCAATAAAGTTGGAAAAGATATGCTACAAAGTGAATTTGTATAACTCTGGACATAATCTGAGTAATGCTGAGTATTTCATTAAATATACCAGATAAGATTGTATAATTAACATTGCAATCACACTTTATAAAATAAAGGGTATTTTTAAGGAAAGAGCAAAGTTCTTTGCAAGATCTATGATTGAAATGAATTAAGTGTCTTTTCACCCATCAATCATCCAAAGGACATACTGTAGGAAAAAACATGGTACAAAAATATCTTAGCAAAGATAGTGGATTTTTATAGAAATACTTTAAAACTAAGATTGAGGATATAGATTATGAGAGTAGCCCACAGAATAAATCAGAAATGCCAAGTTAAACATTTTGGTCTTTATCAAATACATGCTAATTAAATGAGCTGGAAATCCATACTGGGAGTCCCTCAGGCTATTTATGAATTACTGATGGTGTTCCTTTAGAGATCATATTTTCAATATTACACATCCAAAGTCCTAAATTGTAAAAGGCATCTGGCCTGATTCACTTGGAGAACTCTATTTTAATTCAAAGGGTATATAATTAGAATACTAGTATTCTAGCACTTCGAGATATTTTTAAAGTTGTTTGAAAACTGCTATATTATCACAGAAGCTTCCTCACTGGCACAGAAAATAAAGAAGTTGCTTAGTTTCTTCAGGATGCCCTTGAATCTACCTTTTCATTGCTCCCTTCTCTTCATTTGCAGGCTGTCCGTACCTCTTGACGTTATCATTGCAATCAGGCCCCTGTGTCCATCCACTGCCAATTGGTCTTCCTAAAAAATCGTCACAATGGCGCACACCTCTGCTCAAAGGCCTGCAGGGCACCCTGTTTCACTGCAATGCATTCAAATGCCCCAACCTCTCCTTAATCCATACTGCCTATCATTTCCTGCACTCTGCTTCACTGGCAATACTGTCCAGCTCCCTCTACAGCCTCGACAGCTACTTCCTCAGTCAGAGCCGCCTTTTTCCCACCTGTTTCTATCCTTGACCCTCTCAAGTAGGGGTCAGCGAACTTACTCCGTAAAGGATTAAAATACTGCATGCTTTGCAGGCCAAAGAGTTCTGCTGCAACTACTGAACTCTTCCATTAGAACGCAAGAGCAGCCATAGGCAATATTTAAATGAATGAGCAGGGCTGTGTTCCACTAAAAGTTTACATTTGGGACATTAAATTTCAATTTTGTCTATCATTCAAGAGTCATGAAATAGTATTCTTCTCTTGATGTTTTTTCAATCATTTAATAATGTAGAGGCAATTCTTAGTTAATGGACCAGGCAAAAACAGGGAACGGCTAGATATCATCCCTGGACTGCAGTTTTCTGACCTCTGCTGTACAATTTAATTGTAACTCCCCTGCTCCAAATCCTGCAGTGGCTCCCCATTTCACTCAGAATGCTCGCTCGGGTCCGATCAGGTCTTGGATAATCTGGTTCCCCTTTGCCTCTCTTCCTTCATCTCCAATTGCTCTCTTTGGTTTTCCTCTGCTCCTGCTAATTGACCTGCTTTCTGTTTCTTGAACAAACCAAACAGAAGCCTGCCTTAGGACCATGCGCTGGTCTCTCTGCTTGAAATCTGTTCGCCCATTTATTTTCCTGGCTCTGTCACTTGCTTCAGGATGTTGATCAAATATTCTCTCAGAGTTTATCCTGACTACTCTATTTAAACTGTAACTATCCTGTTATGGACTGAATTGTGTCCCTTCCTAAATCCTTAAATGGAGGTTAGGAGGTTAGATAAAGTCTTGAAAGAGGTGATTCAATTAAAATGTAGACTTTAGGGTAAGCCCTAATCCAATTTGACTAGTATTCTTTTCAGAAAAAGATACGTGTACCCATAGGGAGTCACTGGGTGAGCGTGTACACAGCAAAGGCCACGTGAAGACACAATGAAAAGACGGCCACCTACAAGCCAAGGGAAGAGGCCTCAGAAGAAATCAAACTTTCCAACACCTGGATTTTGGACTTTAAGCTTCCCGAACTAAGAGAAAAATTTATGTTGTTTAAGCCACCCAGTCTGTGATATTTTGTTATGGCAACATTAGCAAACTAATATACACCCTTACTTCTACGGCTTTCTCAAACCCATGTACCCTGCTGTACTTTTACACAGAGTACTTATCACCCACTGACATATAATTTACTCCACGTAGTATTTTCATTATCTGTGTCCGCACCATAAAAGAGAAATGATCTTTTGTTTATGGACATACTCCAAGTTCCCAGAATAGTGCCTACCAAAGGGTAGGCACTTAACAAATATCTGCTGGATAAATGAAAGCTAGCAATGCATTTATCTTGTATTTCTCCTGCTTCTGTTTCTTTGCTTTTCTTGGGAGCTCCAATTGCCAACTCAGCCTCCCCAAAGCCATGGCCAGTAAAACCCAGCTCAAACATTGCCACCACTAAAAATGTCTCTCTTGCCACCAACATTAAGAGGTCTCCCTCTCTGCAGTCTATTAATACATTATCTATATATTGCTCATGGCCCTTAACACATATTCATGTCTATATTATTTGTTTTAACTTCTCTACTAAATGTCAAGTTTTATATTTGTTTTAACTTCTCTACTAAATGTCAAGTTCTTTTATGGTATAGCCTTTGCCTCATGGATCTTAAATTCCTCATTGTACCTTCTGAGTGTGCCACACATAGTAGGGATATGATAAACATTTGCTGAACTTATGAAGATTATTATTATAAAAACAGCTGTTCTTGAACAATTGCATGCGTCAAGCCCTATCTTAAGTCTTCATGTCATTTGCATGATTATCAAAAACCTTGTGAGGGTGCTACTATCATTATTTCCATTTTATTGATGAAGTCACTGAGCCTAAGAAAAGTAATGTAACTTGCCCAAGGCCATATAACTAATAATTGGCTAAGCCAGATTTCAAACAGGTCTATCAGTCTACAGAGTTCTGAACCTATAGTGTACTTTCTCGCCAGTAAAAAGAAAAAAAAAAAATGCTTACTTTGAAATAAAAGTATCATTATCATATTAAATGGAACAAAACAATGTATCATGCACTTAAATTTTTATCTATTTTAGAAGCTTGAGTGGATGACTTCACATTTCCAATGACTGCTTTTCCTGTTTTGAGCTCTGAGAGTGTAGTCTTGGTGCATTCTTCAAATTTATATACTCACTCTGAAATTTTCAAAATCCATAACTAAATCTTTCTCCAGATACTATTTTATTAGTAAGATTTGAAGTTTTAAAACATAAAATAATAAAATGTATTTTAAAATTCTGGCTTTCCTAGAGATAGAATTTTTAAATCTATGCACACCTCCCATCTCCTTATAATATTTCATTAAAAGAATTTAAGGAATCAGCAGATTGTTACTACTGACTTCTGAAGTAACTATTAATTTCTATTTTTTTTTTTTTAGTTCTATTTTACTTTATATCTTAGGAAAAAGCCAAGATGAATATAGCTATTAACCTTGTCCTTTGGTGAAGAAAAAAAAAACTTAATTACTAATTAAGAAAAACAATTTAAGTACTTTAGGCTCGAAAACTTTTATCAAAAATATCCATATTTCACATATTGGAGCAACATATAAGTTATCTGGCATTATTTTTGATAGGAAAGTATTAAAGAATAATTAAGTAAAACCTTTTAAGTACATCAATTTTAAATTTCACTATTTTTGAAGGAGGCATTTGAGTCAGATATTCTACCTAATTTTGAACATTTTTAAGCTGATACAAAGTTAACACACATTGATCTTTTCTGAGGACTTCAAAGCAATTGGATAATTTTAGTTACACTACTTTGCATTGTATTTATCTGTATCTGAAACAGGGCAGGGAACTATTTTGATGACTACTGATCCCAGCTACTGCCTTTAAAAATGCTGGCTTAAAAAAATACTTGGTGGCAGCTTGAATTGGGATCACTTAATTTTTCTGATGAGGAAACTGACATCATGGGAAGAATATAAACTTGCCCAAGGTCACCTGCTGAGATGTAATTGTGCTAAGATTTAAATTCAGGACTTTTAGCTACCAACTACAGGTATTTCTTCCAGACCAAGCAACCATCTTAGGCACGTATCACGATATAAGGTTGTGAGAACAATGTGCTTCTGGAATGGTAGAGTAATGACAAATAACTGTTATGACCTTGGTAAAAATCATTTGAGTAACTCAGCCTCATTTGTCTCTTCTGAAAATAGTCAGACCAAATGATTTTTAAGCTCCATTGAGATTTGACATGTCTATGATCCAGTATTACATTCAAACACAAACAACTATTTATATAAGTGACAGGATATGCATAATGCTGTCTTTATTGTTGTCATTGTGTTGAACACTTATACTACTTTGAGTCTGAACAAGCTTTTTAACCTTCAGAGTTCAGGGCCTGTGCTTTTCCTTGGAAATAGGCTATGAGGCCATCATTGGAAGGTACATTTGCATGTATCTGGGTACATGCCCAGAAGCTGGCCATATAGTTTCCCTTGGGAAACTTTACTAGACACAGCATAAAACTAATCTTTAAAGTTCTAAAAGCTTTTATAGAACTGCCTTCATAGCTCTTTGAAGCCTTTTAATGTTAGTTTGGATCAGAGAATCATACGATGGTCAGGAAACTATTTTACATAGTTCCCATAATCAAATAGGCTCTGGGTATCTAAACATATCATAGAAAAGGAACATGACTGATCTGGCAGGCTTTATGCTTCTTATCCTAACCTGATGACCTTGCAAAACAGAAATCTTCCCATCGTTGGAGGTGGTAATACTGAGCCAAGGGAATTTGCAACTTTCTCAAAGAGAAGAAAACTGTAGGTAGAAAGCAGATCAAGTCAAAGTCTGGTAATATTTTTTTTTTATACATTTCTAAAATTACAGTATATCCAAGGTGGTATCTTTTTGTCTCAAGCAATTTTACCATAGTTGAAGATTGAAAGAACCTATAAATTGCTGATCTTCATTTATTAGTTTCTATTATATTGATAGAGATATAAATATCTACTTTATTATTTTAAAAACATTAAAATTCAATAAATATAAACATAATATGTTCATTGTATAAAAAGGAGAAAATACAAATACATAGGCATTTATACATAAATCACCCAAGAGATACATGACTTTTGAAACAAATGAGGAAGTATACAGCACCTACCCCACTTAAAAATGTGTAGATACACCTCCTCTGTGTAGAATAAGAGATAATTCAGACTTCCCAGGTTCTGGATTATCTATAACAGTTTCTATAACAGTAAGAGGTACTAGGCCGAGATAAGAAAACAGCAGAAACACAGCAGAGATTAGAATGAATAACTGAAGTGGCCAAGATGAGAAGAACTGATATGAGCAAACAGTCACAATCCTACCAACCTTGTGGAAAATACACAGAGAAACAGGCAGGAGAAGGTGTAGCTTCATCCCCTAAAAAGCACTGATGTTCAATTTAGTCATATATCCAAAGACTATAGAACATTTACTATGTACTAGGCATGGTCTAGGCCCTGGATTACAATAACGAGCAAAACAAACATGATCTTTAAAAAAGAATTTACATTCCACTTTTATAGATACTTCTGAATAATTTAAATTATTTTTAATCATGGTAATCTCTCTGAAGAATGCCACCATATAGCCCAGTCTGGGGCTGTTTTCCTGCTGTGATTATTAACGTTGACTTTTACTCTCAGAAGTGTCCCAGTATTGGTTATCCTATCTGTAAAAGAAATTTCAAAAAAGTGGTATTAAAGAAAGTTACTATGGGAGGGGCCTTTTTTCCTGCTGTGATTATTAACGTTGACTTTTACTCTCAGAAGTGTCCCAGTATTGGTTACCCTATCTGTAAAAGAAATTTCAAAAAAGTGGTATTAAAGAAAGTTACTATGGGAGGGGCCTTTTTGAGTTGCATGGTCAGAATATGGCTCACTAGATGATACTTGAATTGAGAATTAAAGCCATCGCACACCTCTTCAGGGTGTGTTTGAGTTTGAGAAAGGAGAACTACACGGTGAAACAAAGAATGTAACTTTGATTCTGACAAATTTAGTTTTGTGTCTTAGCCGCAGCATATCCTAGATATGCCACCTTGATCTAGGTTCCCTGTAAGATACTCAGTGGTATAGCTTAAATCCTATAATGTGATTCAGAAAGGTACACATGAAATTACATGGATAAAGAAACTGATATTTATTTATGATATTCTCCCATAACACCATAAAAAATTAATCTATGTTTCAGAGCAACTACCATGTAGTAAGCACTGTGTTAGCATAGAGCTGCAGAATTAAGTATTATTTCTGTCTTTTATAAGATGCTGATCTTCTTGAGATATGACTTGAACACCTGAATCTGTTCAATAATACAGAGTTGATGAGTAATTAAGTCTAGAACAATATGGGATAGATAACTTGAAGTATGAGAGCTCTAAAAGGAATTAAATCAACACACATCACAGAGTGAAGCAGGTATCCAAGAGGGAAGAATAATGGGATCTGAATAGGTGTTTAACTGATGAAATGTGACAATGACTGCCTAACCTCTCAAAAAGCCACAGAAGTATTGCTCCAGGAAGAAAATAGGACCCCCTCTGGTGGCGTGGCCAGTACTTTCTGCAGCAATCTGGTTTGTGGGCAATCTAGATTTTTAGCAAAACTTCTTTTTCCTACAAATAATCCCACTGATGTTTTCTCACCCCAGGCACTTTCTCGCCTTCCTTGTTTGACTCCTCTCTCACCAACCTCTCTCTCTCTCTAATTTCTTCAGAGGAGCATATTTTAGGGACTCATTGTCTCACCTAAGTGGCTCATTCAACTTGCTTCTCCTTGGCTAAAACCACAAGAGGTAACTCCACTTTGCTTTTTGAAATCAGCACGTGTTGGTTGGTTGAGTTAACTGCCCTGTACTTACTCACTGTATGGGCAGGTTAATGTGGGGCAGTTGGGAATCATGAAGAAATAGTTGACAAAACCACAACACTCAGCTCTTAGCAAGCATGTAATAGATGTTGGTTGAATGAATAAGTTGCAATTATAGTTTATTGAAAACTCATAAAACGAAAGGCAAATGAGTTTAAAAGTTGCAGTCATTTATATAGGTTGCTTTCTATTTAATCCTAATTACCAAGAAGCAGAATAATGATTAGGTATCCAGTTATCTTTGGTGAAAATTCGATTTGAATAAAACATGTAGAATATCCTGTAGATAACAGAGCAGTAAAAGTGACAAAAGTTACCATTTGTTGCATGCTTGTCAGTAACAGAAATATTTGTAAGAATATACCCATTTTGCAGGTGACACAATCCAACTTAGAGCAACTGGGTAACTTCACAACTGTGGGGTTATGGATAAAGCTGGAATTTCAGTGCAAAGCTGCTAACTCTCCCTTTATGCATGCTGTCGCCTTCCAAAAGCACAGCTGGGGGTGGAGCAGAGGCAGCAGCTCTTCTGGGACACATTCTTAGAATATGACTTCTCTTTCTGACTTTAATGAGATATATTTATATTACGGTCATTAAGACTATGATAAAAAGACGTTAGAAGAAGCAAAACAGAGCCACATAGTGAGCCAGACATAAGATATATAAAGGGTGTCAAATGGTGGAATGCTGTTAAAAGTTTCCTCTCCTAACCCAAACTTGGCACGGTCCCCCTGCCCCCGCCCTGGCCACCCATTTAGCACTGCTGTCTGACTCATTCTCTCTGCAGTTGGAAAATAATGATTAGTGGGCCATCCTTAGCCATTATTATATGTTGATCTGCTGCAGAGTCCTACCCATCCTCCTCTAAAAACGAAAAGTGAACATTAGTCCCAAATAAAGAACATCTTGAGACATCCTGATGTTACTGTGGTATCTCTATGAGGCAGAAGACACGGATAATGTTAGGCATAGAGCCGTACTTTGCAGCCTTGCAGGTGCTTGATAAAAAGTGGTTGGTTTGTGAACTGTTTGGCATATACTGCAAAAAAAAAAAAAAAAAAAAAAAAAATCAATGTCAATTTCTGTCATAGCCAATTGGACTTTGTTTTCTTCTACAATTAATGGTAGCTCCTCAGATCTTAGCCTCTCAACCCACAAATGTATCCCAGTGCTGGAAAAATGATCTTAGACAGAAAATATACTTTATAAAGAAAACCCATCAACATGCCCAGCAAACAAAACTATAACCATATCTTATTGGGTTGTAATACCAATTGTTATAATAACAATCATCACATTATTTTCATGTTTCATTGAATCTGGCTGATTACAACATCCTCTCAGAAAAGTTGCTTGTAGGTATTGGTTTTACTTCTAAAATTTAAGAAACGTACAGAGGAATTTGGGAAAGAAGCTTTGCAATAAAAGATAAACAGTGAGAGTAGAAGATACCATGTGGGAGCACGCTAGAACCTTATGAGTCACTCAGGAATATGACTGGCTTCTTCATGCCACTTTCAATATCTTTTGAGAAGAAGCAACATGACCACTGTTTGGAATTTTAAACAAAGAAAAACCAGTCAATGGTAATATCAGTGGTTAGTGAATATAAAAATCAATACCACCATCAACATATTGCTCCTGCCTAGAGTACCTTCTCCGCTGGCTTCTAGGATGGGGTCGGCCAATGGGAGAAATAGTAGAAAATCTGAAGGTGGGAGGAAAAAGAGATGAGAATTTTATTTCTCTGAGCTTCCTTCCTATCAGGTCTCTGTGACTTGGCTGTGTCCCTGTACTGAAGGCCACCTCTCTTGTCTAGTAGCCCTCTACACAGTTTTCCTCTCCAGGCTCCAAAAATTGTTCCTGGCCCCTGCCACTTCAGTAGTCTACTGTTACCAGCTTCATAGTACTCATGACCTCTTGTTGATTTCATCACACCCTGCCCATGTACAGAGTCTCTTTATTATTTTTTTCCTGAGTGCAAGATCTGTTTCCTGCCAAAAACATAATTCATACATATCATAATCAATGTATAATATCCTCAATACTCTTTGTCCTGTACTGTGAATATTTCTTCACGTACTTAAGTGAGGCACTGATGTGTAATTGCTGAAGCTCTAAGGGGCCAATGCGGATCTTTCCATAAATATTAGCTCTTCTTTTTAGAACACAAGCAATATATTAAGTTACTCAATCAGTCAACAAATGAGTTTTAAGAACGTACCATACTAAAGATTATGAGATTAGACTACTAACCATAGTACTTTGAAATTCTCACAATGACACAGTCTTCTTCTCTTTGGAAAAGGAGATTCTTTAAGCCCTGCAAGCTTACCTAATATACTAATTAAGTGGAAAAGAATATAAATACAATGCGATAAAACTTTAGCATGCAGATTTCCTTCTGAAATTAAAGGGGCAACCAGTAACCTGCATGTATACATGTTTCGTCCATTGAAATCAGGGATCCTCTAATCAGATTTGGCAGAAATAGCAGAATGTGGGTGTACTAAGAAAGACCCCAAATCCCCCTAAATATCCATTTACTCCTGATTAAAAAGTTAAACAAGACAAAATAATTCTTCTCATAAGTTTAAAATGTAAATTTTGCTGGGAAAAGTAACTGAATGTCATCTAGTCATTGGCAGTCAAATATAAACATCATCTTTCTATGCTTTCTTCTTAACTTGAGAGCGGGTTTCAATAGAAGAAAGAGCACAGGAAAACAGTATAACATGTTGACATTTTATGTGCATTTAAATGATGAAAATTTTACCTAATGTTATAAGAAACAGAGTCTTATTTTACCAGCAAAATTTGAAAGAATGAATTAAAAGAATAAGAATAGGCTAAGTAAATATAAACTTTGTATTCAACTGCCACATGTCAGGGCCACATGAACTGGGAAATAGAAATTCCTGTCATTTTTTGCCAGGATTAAACTTGAATTTTGTTAATGTTTTATTACATGAGGTCTTCAGGAAAACATTCTATGTGTGACATGTGTCTGCCCTGTGTGCAGAGTGGCTGGGCTTGACAGGAGAGGATGTCAAGGCAGGGGCAGGAGGGGAGGAATTGGAAATATGATCCTGTGATCTATAATCACAAAGGAAAGAAAAAGAAAGGCATCTGTCAAGAACCAGGCTTTGTTAATTCTCTGATTTTGTTTATTTCCTCTTCACACTTTTAAAATGCAATATAAAAATATTTCAATCTTTATATGACTAGCCTTGTGATGGCTTGACCCACAGTAATTTCAATGATGTCAAGTTAAGACTGAAAACCACTCAATGGAATCATATAAAACAAATGTGCTCTCTCTCCCTTTTTCTTGCTCTCTTTTTAATCTAAAGTTCTCCACTTGATGGAATGATGAAATCTTACCTCATGCTTTTAACAATATAATTTCATCAAACTTGAAATACTTTAACTCACTAGTTAAATATCAATTCAATACTTAACGTAATTTTTTGGTTTAAATTGCTTTTGCTTCCCTTAGGTACAAAGTTGAACTTTGCCACATACAGCTTACAGTTTTGAAGCCTGAAACAGAGCTCCAGGCAAGATCCACCTCAGGTGTATGGTTGGGGAATTCTTGCTAATAGGAAAATATGTCCAGGTCTTGATTTTTTGAGAAAGCAACGTCCAGAATATTGAAAAAATGTCAAAACAACCTTCAAATAAGTACCATAGAACTTTCCAATACTAAACTTCACACATAAAGAAGAAACTTCAAAACTTAATATCTGTAGTATCACAGATATCACGTGAATGGTGACCCTTTCTTAATGGGTCACCATTCACGTGATAGGATGTTGAAAGGGTTCCTATGATACTCAAATTGCCCTTGATGGAACTATCATAGTCCAGAACAATCCTCATAATCCATGTCCTTTATTTAGATGTACAAGAATATAATGGGTAGCATGAGCTCCCTCTCAACTGAATATAATATTGCTTGTTAATACAATATAATAAAATCAAGAGGCAGGTTTCAAAATGAGAAGGAATTAGGATAATTGCTACAATAAACCTCACTGCACTGAACTGGAAAGCATTAACTTGCAATATTTGCATATAGAGTTCTGTGATTTATTATACATAACAAAAACTCTTTCAAAATGCTTCTATTTTTATGATAAGTAAAGCCAATGCATGTGTTTATAAAATCCACTCTTAAAGAAATGATTTGCCATAATAAAAATATGTAAAAAGTTTATGGCAAAATATATGTATCTTATTTACATCGGGCAAATCTTTACCATTGAATTCTCACTTTCCAACATAAAGATTATTTTAGAAAAATCACTAAGTAAATAATTTATTCATAAGCAATTCTAGGCACTGCCAAAACTTACATACAAAGCTCCCCAAAAAGGAAATTTCTCTCCTCTAACTTGTGATAACACTAATAAGACACATGAAAGGAAAATTTTTGTTCATAAAAATTTCTTTGCACTTCAAATTTTCTGTTTGTATAAAGGCATGGGTCATTTTGGTATCAAATGAGAAGCAACTGCCAAAAATACAAATTATGTATTTCAGAATTAACCCATTTTAAATGTAAAACAAAATTGTTTCTGCAGATCACACCACTGATTGAAAAACCAAAGATAAAGGGCTTGTTGGTAAAAAGAAAAAAAAAATCATTCAAGGCATATTTGTATTGTTTCAAATTTTTGAAAAATACAAAGACATATGCTGATTTTTCAGTATACAATTAGTGACTGCTTGCATATCCAAACTTAAAGCAAATTTTTTAAACTAATTCAACTCTGCTTCCTACTTATTCATTAATTACTAAGGGACTTGAAAGTGTTCTAATGAATTTTACATTAGATTCTACAATATGAACAGTGCATATTATCACAGTATCTAGTAAATGCATGAATTGGCTTTTCCGAGCAGGATTTTGAGAAGTGGTAAAGAGTCTGTCTGGATTTCACATTTAGTATTAGAGACTGAGACAAAGAATTATTATAAGAAACAAGTTAATGTAATCACATTTTACAGATCACAAATCTATCCTACACTTTATGATAATCTGATGGTCCTAGTTCTCAAAGTTCAAAGACAATATGCTTATATTTTTTGTCTTCTCACTCAAAAAGAAGAAAACAATCCTACCAATATTGATTTGCAAATATGCTTTGAATAAAACTTAAAATGTTGATTCTATACTGGCTTCCCATAAATTTCGTTCTATAAAGTGCCAGCCAGTGTTTAGACAACCACTATATTTTGAATTTAACCCTTATGGTTTACAACTTCACAACCATTTATTATCTTCATAGAATTCTTTGAAATCAAAAGTTTAAGAAAACTATTCCATGAATGGAGTGAGCGAAAAGGGCAGAACACTGCATCTAAATCCAGTCAGAAATGGGTAGAACCTTAAAATTGCCATATCAAAGAGGAAAATACAGACAACCATAGAAACCTCATGGTTTCTTTTATAAAATATTTCTCTGATTTCATAGCAAGGTAAAAGATCACATACTGAGCATTGTCACATGAGAGTTAGTATCATAAATTTCACACCATCCCTTCCTGAATGTTTAAAGCGAATGAACAGGGAATGTCAAAGTCATGTTGATGGTATTAAGTACTTGTAATTAAAGATAAAGTCTGGATGGGAAACACAACAGAGTTCCACATTAGCAAAAGTCAGGTATAGACCCTCAATAATAATAATTGCTTAAAGATTAGCATCTGGATATAAACAAGATATCAGCATCAGGACACTAACAATCCTCTTAGTATCTAGTAATATTTAATAATGCTATCTGAAATCACTTGATTGGTATTCTCTTAAAATTGTTTTCCCTTATCACATTGTCATTATAACCGTCTATGCAGTTTTAATAACCATAAAGACTTTAGCTCCCTAAATGTTCAAATTCATCTCTCAATCTCACATCATAGCATATAGGTTTCTTTACTAACTCTTCTTTCTCATTACTTAGATTAAGCAAGACAAATATAAGTTAGTATTTGAAAAAATAAAGCTAGCAATAGTTTCTTCATGGTCAGAATCAAAGTGTAATATCGTATTAACTAAGCTTTGTCTCTCAGAAGTTTGGTGTACGGTACGCTAAAAATATCTATTATCAGTGTCAAGTAATTTTGGTCCCACCTGTCACTAACTTAATGACAGCATTGCCTAGGAATTTCATGGTTTGTAAAACTACTGGTTTAGCCTCATAATTTTGGAACTTCTTAAAAATATTTTCTTGCTATCAACACTTAGATTTAAATAGAGTTTCTATTTCAATCGTGCAAATTTTTAAACATTGAAATCCACTGCAATGAAACAAATATCAAACCTTTCATGGACATTTTACTCTTCAGCTGTTTTCACATTTTGCCCACATTTTGCAAGGAACTCAGAAATCCAAAAGAAATGCTCTTAACACTTTCACTGCTAAGCTCTATGATAAAATACTGGAAATAATCTATGGATTATAATGATCAAAGAGTTTAGAGAATCTCTAAATATCTGCAGGAAGGACAGCTATATGCTTTTCCAGTAAACTGCAGCAAGCAGGAGAGGAAAAAACCCCTTGCACGATCATGCATTTTTTTTTTTAAATCTTTCTACTCTGCAGACACTGCTTCCTTAAATTCAGGCACATTTAACAACAACCCTGCCATGAAGACATAAGAGATACATCCACGGAATCCAGTTCTACCCCCAAATTAGAGCTGCACTGCACACATTTTTAGAAACGTGAATCTCAGCAAACACTCACAATTGCATTTTATTCAACAACATTAAAAATAATCACAACAAAGAAATTGTGAACCTTTCCTGCTCCGTTTTAACTTCGTTACCATGCTCTACCAGCCTCTATTAAAAAAAAAAAAAAAAAAAAAAAAAAGTCATTACCTGTATGAAGAGAACCTGTTAACAGTCTGAGAAGGTACTGGGCAAATTTCAGTATTTCACGTTTACACCGCTTTCTACAGCCACTCATCTTAAGCAACAAGGTATTCCTCTGAGGAGAGCCAGAAGTCTTTGCCAATAAAAAAAAAATTAAAAAAAAAAAACCAGTCTCCGAGGGGAAACTTCTGTCTCAGTTTATGTCACAGGCTGCCTTACAACTCCTGTGGAATTGGCTGTTAGTGGCTGAATGTGAAATTCCTTTAAAAAGCTAGAGAAGCCGGATACAGACACAACAGTTACAGGGTGGTGAGAAAGCGCTGCTTCTCAGTATGGTCACCAAGTTCTTCTGTGGCCACAGAGAGGCTGTCGATTCACACTTGTAGTAGCCCAGCTATGGTTCAGCTCGGTATCCACTCTCCAGGCACAATTGCAAACTCACAGACCATTCAGAGGAGGCGGGGCCTGCAATGCCAGCTCATCAATGAATCAGCATGTAAGCAGGTGAGAAGACAGATGACAGGTCACTGGGTCTGAAACCCTTTGGATACCAGAAAAGACCCTGCTAATGCAATCAAGCCTGCTGGGGAGGAATCTCAGGATCTGAGGCAAAAATGATTTCCAAATAAAAGAGGGGATTGGAAGTAGGAAAGCATGCTGCTCAAGGTCAGACATCATACAATTTCCTGACACAGTGTTAATCAGACTCAGAAAGCCTAATGGGGGAAAGCTCATTTGAGACACTGACCCTGATCCTAAATAGAGTTGAAAATTTACCACCAAAGGAAAGTGAGGCTGTTTTGGCACAGGTAAATATATTCCACTTCATGGGCTCAGAGGTGGAAAACAAGCCGATACCTAAAATCAGCTATGTTTTCTGAACTGTCCAGGCTGAGGTATTTGGAAATTAGGAAAAATCACTGACTTCTTTAAAACACGGTAGGATGGAACCCGCACATATTCCACTTCATGGGCTCAGAGGTGGAAAACAAGCCGATACCTAAAATCAGCTATGTTTTCTGAACTGTCCAGGCTCAGGTATTTGGAAATTAGGAAAAATCACTGACTTCTTTAAAACACGGTAGGATGGAACCCGCAGCTCTTAAGCCCTATCCTTTGCCTTCAGGCAACAGAGCTCCAAAACAAATTTGCTGCATTATTCTAAGAGAAAGAGCTGCCTCAGTTTCTTTGTATTTCTTAAAGATAAATTCAACTTGCTATCTCTCTACCAATTGACTTATTTGAAGTTAATAGTGAGAACAATTGCAAGGTTTTGCAATTTTCACAAAGTAATTTGCCCTTAAGACAGTGTTATACAGGAAGCTGCTATGAAAGCCAGAAAACTACAGGATTGCCTTCTTTGAAGGTGCAGTTTTTCTGAATTCTTCACTGCATTGGGCAATTTCTAGGATTTGTATACACTGTTAATTTATACTCCTAGGGTTTTTATTAGTTTGTTTGTTTTTGCTTGTTCCCTATAAATATAATCTCTGTGAGATTTGGCACATACGCAATGTGCATCCTCCATATTTCAAATACCTAAACAGGTCTTTTTTTAAAAAAATTTCTGACAGTTAACAATTGTTGGAACTAATATTTCCTGACAATACTACACATGAAATGATGTTCTTGTACAACAAAGAAGGAAGCACTCCTGGAATCATAGAATTAAATACATTTAGTGGTCACTCATTCTCTTCTATAACTCTTTCACATTCCTATCTGTCTCAGTGATATAACCATTTAAATGGGACAATGAAGCATGCTTTCCAGGAATTTTCAGAATGTTAGTTGAAAGCACTTAAGATAAAAATAGATTCATACATAAAGGTTAGCAACACATTTTAAAGTTCTTGCTGCCACACATTTGCCATGAGTGATGGCATCACTGGCTAAGTCTGAAACAGGCAGAAGAAATATACTATTGAAGTTCCATAGTTGGGCTAGTTATTTTAAAGCCTCCTTTCCATATTTACAAAATCGGGATAGAATGTATACTATATTCGTTTGTAGGAGAGTAAAGTAAGATAGGGTATGGACAACATTAATCACAGCACTTTCATTCATTCAGCAATTATAGATTGAGCATCTGTTATGTTCCAGACATGGTTCCATGTGCTGGTGAAGGCTTTGTTCTCCTGGAGCTCACACCTCAGCATAAAAAAACAGCAAATTAACAAAGAATAAATTACATATCACATATGAATGAGTGTTATGGAGAAAATTTAAACCAGATTGACAGAATAGAACATGAATAGGTCAGTAGTCAAGGAAGACATCTTTAGAAAAAGAAGTTAAGCTGAGATAGAAGTTACAAGGAGCCAACCACAAGATGGTTTGGGAAAAGAGCATATCAGAAAGAGGGAACAGCTCATGCAAAGACCCCAAGCCAGGAATGAGCTTGGCAACCTCAAGGATCAGAAGGAAGGGTGTAGCTGCTGAAGTATACTAAGCCAGGGGAGATTTCTAGGAGATATTTTCACAGAAAAAGACATAGCATACAGGGCCTTGCAACAAGGGTAAGAAATTTGGATCCTAGTCTGCCTGCTGGAAAGCCACTCTGAGGAATAGGGGACTTGTGTGATCTGTCTTTTATGGAAAGGATGAACTGTTAGGCAGCAAGAGTGAAAGAAGGGACACCTGTGAGGAGGTATCACAGTGCTTCAGGTGAGAAATGATGATGTCAGGGCCTGGAGTAGAAATAGAGGTGGTTAGTTTCTTGATGTATTTGGAAACAGAATTAGTAGAATTTGGTAAACTGAATAGGGACTTGAGGGGAAAAGAAGAATAAAGAATGACTTGGTCTGGGACTTGAAAAACTGAATGGATAAATTTAATGACTTGATGAAATAGAATTATGGTGGGATTGCTGGATCATATGGTAATCCCATTTTTAGTTTTTTGAGAAACCTTCATACTGTTTTCCAAAATGGCTGTACTAATTTACAATCCCACCAACAGTACACTGGGATACTCCTTTTTCCACATTCTCACCAACACTTGTTATCTTTGGCTTTTTGATAATAGCCATTATAACCAGTGTGAGGTGGTAGTTCACGGTGATTTTAATTTGCATTTCCCTGATGATTAATGATGTTGAGCACTTTTCATAAATCTGTTGGCCATCTGTATGTCATCTTTTCAGAAATGTCTTTTCAAGTCCTCACACATTTTTTAATTGGGTTATTTGTTTTCTTGCTATTGAGTTGTTTGAATATCTTACGTATTTTGGATATTAGCCCCTTAACAGATGTGTATGGTTTGCAAATATTTTTTACCAATTTTCAGGTTGTCTCTTCACTTTGTTAATTGTTCACTTTGCCAGGCAGAAACTTTGCAGTTTGGTGGGACCTCATTTGTCTGTTTTTGTTTTTGTTGCATGTGCTTTTGGGGTCCTATACAAGAAATCATTGCCCAGACCAAAGTCCTGGAGCTTTTCCCTTATGTTTTCTTCTAATAATGTTATAGTACTAGGTCTTACACTTATGTCTTTAATCCATTTGGAGTTGACTTTTTGTTTATGGTATGAGATAACTTCATTCTTCTGCATGTAGATAACCAGTTTTCCAAACACCATTTATTGAAGAGACTGTCCTTATGTCTTTAATCCATTTGGAGTTGACTTTTTGTTTATGGTATGAGATAATGGTCCAACTTCATTCTTCTGCATGTAGATAACCAGTTTTCCAAACACCATTTATTGAAGAGACTGTCCTTTCTCCATTGTGTGTTCTTGGCACCATAGTTGAAACCACTTCTGAGTAAATATCCAAAGGAATTGAAAACAATATGTTGAAGAGATATCTGCAATCCCATGTTCATTTCAGCATGATTCATGATAGCCAAGATATAAAGGTAACTTAAGTGTCCATCAACAAATGAATGGGTAAAAAAATGTGATATATATTCACAATGGAATACTATACAACCTTAAAAAATAAGGACACTCTGTTATTTGTGACAACATGGATAAACTCAGAAAACTTTGTGCTAAGTGAAGGTCAGGCATAGAGAGACAAATACTGCATGATCTCACTGTATGTGGAATCTAAAAAGTCAAATTCATAGAAGCAGAGAGTAGAAAGTAGAATGGTGGTTACCAGAGGCTGGAAAAAGGGATGGGGATAGAGAAAGGAGAGATGTAGGTCAAATAGTACAAGCTTAGTTAAGAAGGAGAAATATGTTTTATTGATCTATTGCACAGCATGATGGCTATAGCAAATAATAATGTAGTGTATATTTCAAAGTTGCTAAAAGAGTAGATTTTAAACATTCTCACCATAAAAAAGTAGCAGGTGAGGTGATGGATAATTTATTTAGCTTGATTTAATCTTTCTACAATTTATACATATATCAAAATGTCACATTGTACCCCATAAATATGTATAATTATTCCTCCTCAAATAAAATTTTAAAAATAAAAAATACTACGGGTAGTTTGCCTGGGTCAAGAAAATCAAAAGCTCTACTTTGGACATATTATAATAGAGATATCTATAATGTACTCAAAAGTTAAGAGGAACGTTTTAATTAATTTATTCATTTAAAAAATTTTCTTAAAATGGAAGTGATCTCTATATAAAACCTGCAGATGTCAAAAGGATAATAGCAGATGTATTAGTCAGCTAAGGCTGCTACAACAAAAATACCATTGACTGAGTGGCTTAAACAACAGATATTTATTTCTTACAATTCTGAGACTGGGAAGTCCGAGATCAAAATGCCAGCATACTCAGATCTTAGTGAGGGCCCTCCTCCTGGCTTATAGAATGCTGCCTTCTTGTTGTGTCCTCACATGGAGGAGAGAGCAAGCAAGTATGGTCTCTTCCTATAAGGGCACTAATCCCCTCACGAGGACCCTACACTCACAAACTAATTATCTCAAAAAGTTCTACCTCCAAATATGATCACATTGGGGTTTAGAACTTCACATATGAATTTGGGGGATGGGAGGACACAAGTATTTAGTCCATAACATGGCAATACTACAAACAACTCTAGAACATAAATTTGACAACTTAGATGAAATGGACTGATTCTTCAAAAAAAATACAAACTAAAATAATCCACCAAATAGGAAATAGACAATTTAAATAGCTTTATAACTGTTAGGTAAATTTAATTTACAATTTAAAAAGTCCCCACAAAAGAAATCTTTGGGCCACATGATTTTACTAGAGAATTCTACCAAATGTGTAAAGTAGAATTAACACCAATCCTTCATAATGTCTTCCAGAAGACAGAAAGGAGGTAATACTTTCTAACTCATTTATGAATCTAGTCATAGCCTGAAAGAGATGCAAGCCTGGTTCAATATTCAAAAATTAATTAAAGTAATCCCATATTATGAGGCTAAAGAAAAAGAAAACACGATCATATCAAATGATGAAAAAAACATTTTTTTAACAAAATTCATCAATACCCATTGATGATTTTAATAAATCTCAGAGAAATAGGAATAGAGGAAAACTTCTTCAACTTGATTAAGAAATCTACAAAAGCTACTAGGAACCTTATATTTAATGATGAAAGACTGAATGTTTTCATCCTAAGACAAGAAAGTGCTTCAATCATTGTATTCAACATAGTGCTGAAAAAACTAGCTTGTACAACAAGGTGAGACAAGGAAATTAAACACACATAGATTGTAAGGAAAAAAAAATAAAACCATTTTGTTTGCTGCTAATATGATTCTCTATGTAGAAAATTCCAACAAATCTATTTAAAAAAAAAACTTCCAGAACTAATTACTCAGTTCAGAAATTTCACAGGATACTATCTAAATAATTGATTGTACTACTTGAAAATCTGTAATGCCTAGCAATGAACATGTGGACACTGAAATTTAAAAGAACACAATTTATAATCACTCAAAAAAAATACTTAGGTGTAAATCTAACAAAACATGTCTAAGACGTGTGCTGAAAATTATAAAAACTCTGACGAAAGAAATACAAAGCTTTAAATAAATGAAGAGACATACTGTGTTCATGTATTAGAAGACTCAACATAATAAAGATATCGATTCACCCCAAATTGACATACAGGTTTAATAACAATTACATTGAAAATCTCAAGATTTTTTTGTATACAGACAATATTATTCTAAAATTTAAAAGGTACAAAAGTACTAGAGCAGCTAACACCATGTAGAAAAGAAGAAATCATGAAATCAGGCAGAATGACTTCAAGACTCATATAACTACAATTGTCAGGACTGTGTGGTATTGGTAAAGAGATGGACACGTAGTTCAATGGAACAGAACAGAAAACCCCAAAATAGATCCACACAGTTATGCCAACTGATTTTTGACAAAGATACAAAAGCTATTCAATGGAGGAAAAATAGCCTTTACACAAGTGATGCTGGAGCAATTGGATCCCCATACATAAAAAACTAAATCTTGACCAAGTCTTACACCTGATGTAATTATTAGTTTGAAATGAGTCACAGAATTAAATGGAAAATATAAAACTATAAAAGTTTTAGGGAAAAAAAATAGAAAACAATCTTCAGGATCTAGGGCTAGGCAAAGAATTCTTAAAATTGACACCAAAACATGCCCAATAAGAGGAGAAATCAATAAATTGTATGTCAAATCAATATTTTCATTCATCAAAGACCCTGTAAAAAGATTTTCATCTTTTCAGACAAGCTACAAAGTGGGAAGAAATATTTTCAAATCACATACCTGTCAAAGGACTAGTATCTAGAACATATAAAGAACATTCAAAACTCAACTGTAAAAAAACCAAACACAATCCAATTAACACATGAGCAAAAAACATAAGACATTTCACCGAAAAGGATATACAGATGGCAAATGAGCACATGAAACGTTGTTCAACATTGCTAGTCATTATTGAAATACAAAGTAAAAATACGAGGTACTACTACACATCTATCAAAATGGCTAAAAAAAAAAAAGAAAAGAAAAGAAAAAACATAGTAGTAAAGGTTGATGAGGATGCAGAGAAACTGCAATCATTCATTCATTGCTGGTGAAAATGTAAATTGGTCCAGCCACTCTGGAAAACAGTCTGGTAGTGTCTTAAAATTCTAAACACTACAGCAATTGTACTCCTGAGCAGTTAACCCAAAGAATTAATTTATTTCCACATGAAAACTACTCTAAAGTTCATAGCATTTTTACTTGTAACAGTCCAAACTTGGAAATAACTTGGATGCCCTTTGGTGGGTAAACGGCTAAAGAAACTGTGGTACCTCCCTACCATAGACTATTACACAGCAATGAGAGGAAATGAACGGTTAGTAGACACAACTTGGAGCAATCTCAAGGAATTCTTGGATGCCCTTTGGTGGGTAAACGGCTAAAGAAACTGTGGTACCTCCCTACCATAGACTACTACACAGCAATGAGAGGAAATGAACGGTTAGTAGACACAACTTGGAGCAATCTCAAGGAATTATGTTGAGTGAAAAGAACCAATCTCAAAGGTTACATACTACATGATTTCATTCATGTAACATTGTCCAAATGACAAAATTTTTAATGAAGAACAGGTTAGTAAATACCAAAGATTAAGAAAAGGGTGGGGGCAGTGGGAAGGGGGATCTAGCTACACAAGTGCAACACATGGACCTTGCAGTCATGGAAATGTTCTGCATCATTTCTGCATCAATGTCAACATCCTAGTTGTGACATCGTATGACTGTTATAGTTTTATAAGATGCTGCCATTGCAGAAAACTGGGTAAACTGTACGTGGGATCATTCTGTATCAATTTTCTTACAATTGCATGTTAATCTACAATTATCCTGACATAAAAAGCTTAATTAAAAATTGCATAAATAAAAATGTTAAAAATACATTTTGAATAACTACTATGTGTTAACTATTTTAGGTACTGAATATACACAAGGGAACCAAACAGACAAAATCTGTTGTCTCATGGAGCTTACATTATAATGGGGGAAAGGAGAAGGGACAATAGAAGGGGGTAAGGAACACCAAATATGCTGAATGGAGGAAGGGGATGGCAGTACAAATAAAATGGGCAATTACAAAGTCCTCGTGAGCAGGTGACATTTGAGTAAAGATTTGTAGGAGGTGCAGGAGTGAATCATGTGGATACCTATAGTATACATATAGGTATTTTCTCTGCATATGGAACTTTCTGCAGCCTCTGGATGGCATCTGGACAGTCCCCCAATATTCCTTAAAATCATTTTGTTTGAAAACCTTAAAATCAGCCCTGTTGTAAAGGCTCATTTTTCACATTAAAGCCAAAACCACCAGTATGTTCAATCTTTTCTCTAGAGAAAACAATTGCTAATCACCAATTGTGTTGGATGTTTGCAAGGAACCCATTGCCTATAGGTATGTCTTATAGGGGATTGTGAAGTTAAAATAGTGTTTAATGTTATCCTCAGGAAAACACAAAACATAATTAGGAATATAAATATAAAATGTCACAGAGTATTAGAAAATAAAAAAGAAAAATGCTCTTTTAATTATCATCTAATTTGTATTAAATATATTGACTACCCGCAATAAAATTAATAATCAAGGATTGCATGTTCAAAAATAACAGAAGCCCTTGGTGTTTCGGAGATGCTTGAGCAAAGCTACTGTCATCCACAGAGAAATGTGAATGAACTTTACAACAGCTCATGAGGGCTCAAGCGTTTCCTAGATGAAACCAGTTAGCACTTTTGGCAAATGGTACAGAGGCTACTAAACTTCTTTACAGTAAATTTACAGCTAAATTTAATTTAAAGATAAACTGGCTCATCATGAGATAAGAACAAAATGTCTTATGATGAAGATGATTCCACAAGCAACTTCTGGTCTTGTTAAATAAGTTACAAAGGGATGTAAAAGTGTAGGCTCATTTCAAGATGTATTTTTCCTAATTGCATTTTGGATGAAATGAGGTTTTTTTTTTTTTCTGACCAGCTCTTTCAGAGAAGGCCAAGTCCAAGTAAAGCAAATCTTAAATGCATTTGGGTGACCCTTATTGCTCTTTAGGATGGAAAAATAAATATGACTGATTGATTAAGGGAAGAAGGTTGGCTTCCCTTTTAGAAACAAAGAGCCTAGTGATTCCCAAGAAGACTCTTGTCACAATGGAGTTTTCTCTCAAAGACTGCTCCTCTCAATACATCTTTGTGTATTCTGTGTATCTCAGTGGGAATAGACGTTGTTATGCTTTCCAAATTGTCACAGGTTGCAAAATTAAACATGTGCAGCATAAAAATAGCACACCATGGGGCTGCAAAGAAAAGCAGAGCAGAGCCTTGCGGCAAAGTCACAGGTTTTGAAAGTGGGTCTCAATAAAATATCAGACTAGCTAGTGTCCATCAGAAAGGAACGACCAAATGCCAGGCCTATTATTATTCCAGAAACATCACTATTTACCTACTTCCATGAAAAAAGAGCATGCCAACACACGATTAACGATTAATGTTTGCATCAACTTTGGTGAGAGCTTCCTGAGTACAAAGCAAGCCAATATCAAGTCAATATCAAACACACTGGCACTAGAAGTCCCCATTAGTGTACCTAGGTCTAAATCAACCCCAAAACATCTAATGAATATTCTAGATAATGCCTAGATGATGATATTGTTGTGTGTTTTTCTACCATAATTTAATGTCACACAATAGGGACTAAACCATTGATAGACATGAAAATTTCATTTCACCTTGGTATTAAGAAGATGAGATAAAATGGACAGCTATTTCCATGTAAATATGTTCCCAGGAGTATCTATTTAATACAAATTATGAGATTTAAAATACAAAATAAAAAACCTGAAGAGCTGAAGTAAAATTTGTTCTAGAAAATGAAACTGAGCTATTTTGTTTAGTTTTGTTTTTCAGAGGGAGAGCCATAGTTTGTCATACATGAACATACAGGGGTAGGTAAAAAGTGTATTTACCTACACTATAAAACATCAGTGTATATTTTGGAGAAACAGTCCATTGGATAGTTGCACCAGCCAGGGCTGAAGCTCCATGGATGAGATTCCACCCAGTTAGAGCTCTGTCTAAAGGTCTTGTTATTACTGCCATGGGAGAGCGGAACAGGTATGTTTAGCTGATGAAGAGCTTTAAGCATCAGAGACTGATGCATGTGCTGTACTTAAAAGATAATAACAAGACATTGGAGAGTCCTAACTGGCAGAGATATGGCTGGCGTCGTGGGCATGGAAATGGGTTGCCTGGCCAGCATGCAGGACTTTGAAGGAGGGGAGGCTGAGGGGTCAGCAGGAGGATGGGGGCTATGTTCCCAGTCACAGATTTACACCCAGATTATAAAAAAAAAAGATCAGACTTGTCCCAGAGTCATCCCACAAAATTAGGCTGAAAGCAATATCCTAAAGAAATACAGTATACTTCAGTTTTTTCTTTTTTTCTTTTTGGTGACTGGCTGGTACTGGAATCTGAACCCTTGACTTTGGTGTTATAACACAACACTCTAACTGAGCTAACCCGCCAGTCCCAGTTTATTTTCTTCATGAGAGATTTTCTTTTCCACTTTCTGCTGGGCCATAGAAAGAACTGGAATTCTAATTTAACACTGGAATTAAATATCAAATTATTTACCTTTAGTCACATGCATTTTACCCAGCTATTAAGCAACCACGCAGTCTCCTGCCTGAGAAAACACATGTGGTTACTGGGAGTATTAAAACAATATTCTACAATTTTCTACAATTACCTAACAATTAAAGTGCTCATATATCCTTGTAAATATTTTTTTTCTTTATTGAGATCCCTGTAGTTTATCCACCCAATTTTAGTCACATTCCTACACAGTTTTTCTCAAACTATGACATTTGGCCTATTTGCATCAGAACCACCTGTTTAGAATGCCTGTTTAAAATGTAGAATTCTTTGATCCCACCTTCAATATACAGACACAGAATTCCTGAGTACAGGGATGAAAAGTCTTAGAAATGTAGTTTATCCTGAGTTCCCCCACAAACAGAATCTGGATAATCAAAGTGACCTAAGCCAATAATTATCTTGGAATGAAAAGGTAAGAAAAGTCAAATTGCGAACTGAAGATGATAAAATCATGGCTCTATAAATGTCCCAATAACTCACCAGATATTTCCGCCTAAAGCCACCTACAGTCACTGAGAGGCTGGGATGTGGTCTTGGTAATGCATTCCCAGCCTTCCATCTCTAAACAAATCACAAGTGGGTCAAGGAAGCCTCATTGTCAGTTATATCAAAGGCAATCAATAGGCAGCTTTAAAACAATCAGGGTGCTCATTTGGCTTTAACAGAAGTCATCAACTGCAAGCAATCCTGTGGTGTCCGTTTGAATCTAATGGATTCACACAGGATGACGCTGCCTTTTCACAATATTTTATTAGAATCGCAGGTGTATTTAAAAACAATTAAACCACATGCATGATTTAAACTTTAGGACCCAGCACACCATTCTCTTCCTTTCCTCTATTAATACTTTTGGAGATTAGTCCTTTTTTTCTCGATTATGTTATATACAATATTTGACTAATGTAAATGTAAGTTGAAATCCAACCAAAACTATTTTTGTTTGTTTGCTCTTTAAGGGAGAGGCACAGAACTTTCTGCCTCATTCTCTTGTGAGGTGAGGCCTCAGGAAAGACAATTTTGAGCCTGAGGTAACTAAGTGAAGGGCAGTAGCTTAATAAAAAAGATTTTTAAAAAGCAATAAATTTATTGACCTTTTCCCAACCCTCACCCAACATGTATAGATGATGAATTGATTCAGTAAATTTTTATTAAGTTTCTATTTACCAGGCAGTGGTTGGGAACTAAGTTTCAGATGATGTTATGATACAAACTGCACATTTAGAAATGCCAATTTAGCATCCAGAAGAAAGGTCAATGTTGAAGGACACGTGTCCATGTCGAAAGCATCCACACAGAAGTGCAGTTAAAGCTGACTGTGGATGGAATCCCTGAAGGAGACAGAAGTGCCCTACAAGGCTATCGTCACATCGTCTCCATTATAAATGGCATCGCCCTGTTTTTTATTTGAGATCGAGCTGCCTTACACTATTTATTTGTCATAAAACAAATACCTGTTTCTTAAAAAGAGAAGATGTACATGAAAAACAAATCAAAAAGGAGATTTTATATTTTAAAAGCAAATAAACAAAAAAACCCCAAAGAACCATTCTAAAAATTATGAGAAATATGAAGGATGTATTAAAACTGGAGTATTCTAGATTTTTGTTCAACAGAAAGGACTTTGTTGCTTAAATAAACAGCTAGAAATATTAGATGTGGTGGCATTAGATAATCACAGAAACATATTTATGTGGTGATATCATGTCTAGCACCAAGTAATAATTCTCTTTAATGTGAACAACCCCTTGCGTGCTAAGGTTTCCACTGATGCTTTTATAACTATGCTAATGGCCATAGGCCAAATGCCAAAAAAGCAGCACATCTCCTACTTTAGCAGGTAATAATTATCTACATCATATTATGATAACTGCCAGGGCTGCCAGCACATGCAACTTGCAGATTAAATTGGGGAGGAGAGCACACACTGGCATGCCATTATGGAAAACAAAGCAATAGAGCAGCAACAAAACATAACTTGCCCCTCTCTCCAAACCATATATTCTTGTTTTGACTTACACAAAGCAAAATATTAGATTATGCAGAAAGTAAAGACCTCTTTTGGACTTCATCTCACAATGCTAAATTCAATTTTGACTAGGTGAAGGAAAAGAATGGCTCCGAGTCCTCTGTGCCTCCTGGATGTCCTTGATGCGCCCTAAGAATTCATCTCTGAACAGCAGTCTGAGCATGATCGCATTGCACACACTCCCCTGGAACTTGCTGCCGTGCCCCCTTTCCATCAGAGCAGCGTGATTAAATATTCAGGACCCTGCCACGATGGTGCATAGCAGACCAACGAAGGGCACTGACCTTCTCCGGGAAAATCAGTCACAGAACAAATGTGTGACAATGGGTGACTCTATGTGCTGTAACCGAAAACCACCTAATGTAGTTTTCATGTTACATACTCTCCAGGACTCATTGCAGAAGATGTTTTACTAAAAGCATTTTTAAATGCCCGCAGCACATTTATATGCAGATCCATCCATGGCTAACCCTCTGCTCCATGTGAACTTCGGAGCCGACACGTGCCAGGAATGGGACGTAGAGGCATGAGCACTGTACTAAGAGGCAGGCTGTTTCTGGCTCTCTCAAGGATTGAAATTGGGCAGGTTGCTTTGAGTCCCAATTTCCTGATGTGTAAAATGAGGGCATTATATTAAATAACATTTGACTTCTCTTCCAACTCAAAGAAAACAATCTATAGATGGAGTTCTAAATATTTTTTAAAATAGCCACATAGTGTCTCTTAAAATGGATATACTTCGGTTTATTCACCTTTACCCTACAAATAGACATTCAGGATGTTTTCAGTTGTTCCACTACTACAATTCTGCAACAGAGTCCTGAATTCATATCCATACTATATGAAGCTGTTATGTCTTTATGTTACTGTCATTAACTTAGAGGCATGTTTACTACATATTGTTATGTAAAAGAGCACGTTAAAAAATATGTATATAATACAATCCTATTTTTATGAAATAAAGTTACTTTCTCTACAGGTGCATATTTTGTTTGTGAAAAACTGTAACCTCACTCACAGGGAAGAAAAAACAGATGACATAAGAAACAAGAGACTGCAACAAGATAGAAGTTCCCATGACATAGCGCTAATACTTAGAATATAATACTATAAAATTTAAGAAAAAAAATGTTAATATACTTTTGTAAAAACAAATATAGATTAATGAAAATTTTCATTAAATGGTGAAAAACACAGCAATTGTTTTTTTTAATTCCTTCCGTTGTTTCTTTTTTTATTATTGTTTTATTTTATTTTATCAATATACAATGGACTTAAGGGCAAGGTTTCCACAAATATAGATTAATGAAAATTTTCATTAAATGGTGAAAAACACAGCAATTGTTTTTTTTAATTCCTTCCGTTGTTTCTTTTTTATTATTGTTTTATTTTATTTTATCAATATACAATGGACTTAAGGGCAAGGTTTCCACTTAGAAATCTGAAAAATATCTGGCCATGGGGGCCATTAGCCAAATTAGTCTTTATTCTCCTCTTTTTTATTTTGAAGGGTTCTTTCCTCAGGAGGTAAGGTTGAATGGGTATTCACCCTATCATTGTACAACTTCGAGTGAAGACTACTGACCAAGACCATTGGAGCTTCTCATGCTGGCTTTTTCAATGACTGTCCATGATTTTGGCCAAGTCATTTAGAATTTCTAAGTCTCAATTCTCCCACGTTTAAAGGGAACTAATAATATCCACCTGATGAGCCTCCCCAATAAAATTCTAACAAATAGGAAAGTATTGGTATACAGGAAGATATTTCATCAATGGAAGCTGTTGCTGCTACTGTTGTTACTAGATCCAAATTGAGAAGGAAATCTTTCTAAAGCAAATATCAAAGAAATTCAGGAGGGAGCATCTAAAGTCCCTGCAAGTACCTAGGAGATTATTCTTCAACTCTGCTGTGATAATTAGCACCATTTTAATTAATTAACCATTTTATAGGCTTTATAGGAATATGTCCGCACTCTTCCTTTTATAGTGTAAACACCGGCTTCATAGTCAATGGGAAAAAAACTACCAAAATGCCCATATTTCACAGTATAAGATCATGGACAGACCCATGGATAAACCTCAATCACTCCAAAAATTATAAAATTGAGTAAAAATGGTATATGTATGAATTTTCTGACAAAAGGGAGCAAAAGTATATAGAAATAATATGTGACTCTATATTAGATATATTGAGAGTAAATAATTTGTGTGGTCATCTTTTTTCCCCATAGAAACCTGAGGAATAAATTTAACTTATACTTTAAAAATATAGTCTAGATTCAAAATGGCGACGGGTCTGGAGCGCCCACGTCAGGAAACAGCGCGATCCTGAGAGCTGTGTGCTGTGATACCAGAGTATTGACTGCATTTCCAAGAGCAACAAAGGACGAATAAATCTTTCAACAACGATCCTACATCGACAAATAAGCGGCAGCGGGTTCGAG
>NW_007730668.1:42487-66574 GCF_000696425.1 Galeopterus variegatus
GTCATCTTTTTTCCCCATAGAAACCTGAGGAATAAATTTAACTTATACTTTAAAAATATAGTCTAGTCCAATGCTTTGCATTCTTTTTGATGATTTTATGAAAATTACCAAGTTTCTCTCGATTAATTGATTGAAGCCAGTAACAGCTGTACTTTTACTGGCTCCTGGTGGTAATTGTTCATTCATAGGGGCTGAGAATAGTTCATCTCCCCCCTCCTGGAACTACTGACTGCTTTTCAATCTCCTCTGACATTTTTCTGCTCCCCAACCTCCCATGTTCTTCGTGAGAAGGTCACAACAATGATCCCTTCTTTATTACTGGAAATCTAGGACATGAACAGGGAAGGAAACAGAGAAGACGGGGAGGAAGGAAAATGGGACAGAAAGATAAGAAAGTCAGACACAGGGAGGAAGATAGAGGAAGGAGACAAGGATGAATGGGAAAAGGAGGCAGGAAAAGGAAGGGAGAGAGGGAGGGGAGGAAGGTGAGAAAGGGATGAGGGGAGAAAGGAAGGGAGGGGAGGAAAAGAGAACACAGCTCGGTAGCATTGGACATGTTGATAAGTAGGTTTCTGAGACGTCTCTTCCAAACCTCTCCACTACCTCACGTGTTCAGCACACTCGCTGTGAGATAAAGGGGAAGCCAGGCTGACCTGCAGCTTTTAAAGTTACCTATGAATGTATATTATACAGCATCTTTTAATAATCAGCCTTATTGAAGTATTGCATTTTATAGTACCAAGTTACTGTATACTGATGCATACTCCTTGTTTATCTGTTACCAAACTATTTATTTATTTATTTATTTATTGCAGATAAATGAGGGGATAGCATCCTCGTTAGTGAACAGGAACAAAATCCCTTCTACGTCATTTTCGCTCTTTTGTCTTACTTTAGGTGGTGTATCTTTGCTGTTTCTGCTACAAGACAAATTATTTTCAACTCAGTTTAACAAATGTGGATTGGATTTCTTATGATTTTCCTTATATTCAGCCCAAGAAATAGAAGAATTACATCTGCTTTAAAAATTATGTGAGATTGCAAATGTTGGGGCAAGCTGCATCAGTCAAAAAAGTATTAAGTGGAAAAAAGTTATTTTATAAAACTTAATTTGATTCCCTCTTGAAAATATCTGCAGTTTTCATAAAATGGCTTTTATTTTTTTCTTCGTGCTTCTGGTATCATAATTGCAAAACATTTCATTTGACTCTTACATTATTCATTCACTCATTCACTCAAACATTTATTAAGGAAGGAGCTATAAAATCAGGTTACTTTGATACAACTTCTCTGATTTAAGATCGACATTAAATGGAGACACCTGGGATCTATCTAATTGGAGGGAACGTATTGGTCCATTTCTGTTGCTTTTAACAAAATACATAGAACTGGGTGATTTACAAGAAAACAAAAATTATTGCTTACGTTTCTGAGGCTGTAAAACCAGGTTACTTTGATACAACTTCTCTGATTTCAGATCGACATTAAATGGAGACACCTGGGATCTATCTAATTGGAGGGAACGTATTGGTCCATTTCTGTTGCTTTTTAAAAAATACATAGAACTGGGTGATTTACAAGAAAACAAAAATTATTGCTTACGTTTCTGAGGCTGAGAAGTCCAAAGTCCAAGGAATACATCTGGTGGTGGTGACAGTGACCCCTCACATTGCATGATGGTAGAAGCAGAGAGAGACCAACCTCCTCATTCACTCTCCTTTTAAAGCCCTCCAAACCATGCCCCTGACCACCATTTTTAATCCATTTACTATGGTATGGTCCTACAATCTAATCACCTCTCCAAGGCCCCACCTTTCGATTACCATAATAGAATTTCCCACCTTCAACAATTACGTGAGGATTACATTTTGAGGTAAACATCCAACCCAAGGCGGAATTATTGTGGAAGATTTATTAACACCTCTTTGTGAAAAGCCTCTTCTATAATTTCAACTTTATGGGGAGCAGCTAAGGCTAAAAATAAACCAAATCATAGCCAAACAGTTGTCTAGGAGATCTGAAGTCCTTAGCAAAGTGAATCAGTCCATGTTTGGGGCCTATGTAATAGTCTTTAGTTTCTGCTAAGAGGCAGAAACTTCTGGTTCCTTGAAACTATAATAAAGAGTTATTAAAGTTAGGGAGTTTAATTATAAGAGGGTCTGATGAACCTGTTTACCCCAACAATTGATTTAGTGGGAATCACATCTTCTGCCTTTCAGTCCAGTCTGATTAACCCATTACAATTTTTTCACCTCCAATGCTGGTCATCACCCATTTCTGAGATGCTAAAATGGCTTTGTTGCTAGGAGCAAAGGCTGTGATGAGATATTGCTGTCACTCAGTTCCTATGGCCATGCCTCCTTCTGGGATGACTGACTATTGTGAGCTCAGTATTAAGTAATTTAGAAATATCTTCTAAGAAGCTGCTTCTCTCCAAGCCCAGGTAGAAGGAGTAAATCAAGTTCTTGTACTGGGTCAGCTTGCCCACTCTCCTTCCAAAGGTGAAACTACCACACTGGGGTTTCCTCATTTATCTCTTTCCTGCCTGGCAGGATGCAGGAATCTTACAAATCCCACTTTCCTCTCTTACACTCATAGTTGTCCTAAGCCAATATTTCTCAATCTTGGCACTATTTGGGGACAAATAATTTTTTATGTTTTGGAGGGTTGCCCTGTGTATTATAGGATATTTATCTGCATCCCTGGCCTTTACCTACTAAATGTCAGAAGGACTCCCTCAGTCGTAGCAATGAAAAATGTTGCCAGACATTTCCTAATGTCCCCTTGGAGAAATATCACCCCAGGAAGAGAACCACTGCTATGGGTCAAATGTGTCCCCCAAAAGTTCATGTATTTGAAACTTGACTCTCATTGTAACAGTGCTAAGAGGTTGGGAAATCCAATTATGGTATTTGAAAAGTCATGCCTTTAAGATATGATTAAATAAATTCTGAGGACTGTGACCTTGTGAATGGATTGATCCATTCATGGAGTAATGGACATAGTTCTGATGGCTTTATAGGAAAAGTAACTGAGAAGGTTAGTTCTCTTATTCAGCCCATTCTCTCCATGTGACACCCTGGTTGGCACAGTACTCTGTAGAGTTCCCACCAAGATGAAGGCCCTCACCATTTGAGTTCCTGGACTTTGGACTTCTCAGCCTTTGAAACTGTAAGAAATAAGTTCTGTTTTTTTTATAAATTACCTCGTTTCAGGTATTTTGTTATAAGCAACAGAAAAGGACTAATATAACCACTGTTCTAAGCCCATGAACTTGATGAATGAGAATACTACAGATTCTTGCTTCAAGCCCCAGTGACTTAGATTTTACATGTGATTTTGACAATATTATCTGCATAAATCACTATATATTAACTACATCACTCCCTAGAATACACTGGATTATAAGCAGTAAATCAAGTACACTGAGGATTTACTGTTGAACATTTTATGACCCTCTAGGAAAGCTGAGCCCTTGTCTTTGTTAGAATTAAGCTAAGCCAGCATGAGTGGGACTATATTTCCAATAGAAAACCCACCTTGCAAATTTATGGTCATTTACTCTCAATTAGAAGCCTAATGCTGGGCAAAGAGGCAACAGCCAGCAGTTCCTAATTTTGCTCTTGCCTGCTTATTTCTCTATATTGAGTTGAACTAATTACATGTGGCACAAATTAGTCCATTTAACCTTACTCTTTTCTTCCTAAGTTTTCAGACTTCAAGGCTCCCTATCACTTTCCATTTACACTGAAACTTATTTCTGCTTAATAGTTATTTCTTTAATATAGTTCCCACTCCAAATTCTGCTTTATATTCTGAATCTATGATTATTAATTTGCTCCATTGTCTTTCAGTGTGTCACCAGCTCAGACCTATGGCACCTACTTGGGCTCAATTCTATAGTCTCCTCATCCTGGCATCTTCTTGACTCCTCTGTTCTAAATCTGCTCATATCATGGCATGATAGAGACAATTAGGATAAAGAAGTAAGAGAAGGCACCTTAACAGTGGGGCAAAAAGAGAAAATCAGGCACACATTCTCAGAAATATCACTGCTGACTTCATAACTTCTGAGAACAGTGAAGGGTCACAATACAGTATGATAGTTGCTGTTTGTAGTAATGACTTTGCATCTTCAGTAAATAAGTATGCAGAAGGGAAGAAAGAGGGTACCATGTTTAGAAACAGTTATATCTCATCTGGTAAATATAAAAGTTACAACATTTGAAGGGATAAGATAAGCTTTATCTGCAAAATACATTTATTTAAAATACCATGTTACCTCAGTATTTATTAGCCAATTTGTATTTACACCTATTAGGTTGAATCATATAAAGCTATTATTTTTTACAGGCAAATATTGACAATTACATATTCAACCAAAGTAATACTAAGAAGTTCCTAAATGTAAGAAGACTCAATACAAACCAGTGATGCCTCCTTCAAAAAGCAAGCGTGTTAAAATTTCATTAAAAACCTCATTTCTATTTTGCTAATATTTCATGAATTCCTTCTTCTTACATGGATAGCATTATGATTACAGGAACCCAGGAACATTAACTCTAAGTGAGAAATTAAAACAGTGCAAAGAATCACCCTACAAGACAAGGCTATATAACCAATGGATAAATAAGAGAACTAGGTGATTATTTTATTGAGCAAATCTTTTTGCAAAGGACCCTCCCTGAACCCTCAAATTTCTCTTTTTCCAAGGTTAGTGCATTATGATTGCAGAAGTCAACACCTATGTTTTCCAGATCCTAATCTCTTGCAGCATAATCAATGATGGGCATTGCTTTTCTCATTTTTAATATGACAGCACTCAACAGTGAGAACCTAACAAACAAACCAAACCAATAAGAAACCAATAAGAAGATACATGTCTTCGATACATGAGATGGAATATAAGAATGTCAGACAGGAGACAGAGGGAAATCTAATTATATTACACACCCAGGAACTCTGAAATGAACTCATGTCATCTCAGAGGAACATAAAGAAATATAAAGGAGTCAATCTAAATTTATTATCTGCCTGCTGCTGCTTCAGCTGCTACTAACAGACGCTCCATAGAGGACCTATGAGGAGAAAAGCTTTCTTATGCGATCTCCTGGTAGGAACCTGGAGTGATGGTGCTGAGTATGAATGTAAATGTGAATATATGGTACTTCACTGGGGCCAAGTTTTATGTTACCAGCTTAATGGAGCTAGGTAAGGTAAAAGGTCAACAAACACTTGCTGAATAATAAATAAGTGAATCCATGGTATGGCATGGTACAGACTGGTGTTGGAGCAGGACCTCTCATCACCAGTGGTGAGAAACAACCTTTGTGTCAGGAAAAAGAGGAAACAATAGTGGGAGGGCCAGTTCCTTGGTACTTTTTTTACATCTGTTAGCATCAACTTATCCACTAACTGGTGATGAGAGGTACTTTCCAATCTTTAAATTGCCACTTAAACATGTTTCTGCATCTGTTTTATGCTCAAGAAATGTGCATTAGGCCAGCTGAATTTAGCACCACATGAAGGATTTTCCATAATACATACAACACATATTTCCTCAATTTCCCCATGTAAAATATAAATAGAAAAGAAACATATGAGAACAAAAGAAAATATTTAAACTTCCAAAGACAAATGGAGCCTCACAGCAAATAGATGTTAGGAAAATTCGAGCTAGACTCTACCTTCTTGATTTTCATATTTAAATGCTAGAAAATTTCTTACCGTTGATTTTTAATTTTAATTTTTATTTATAAATTTATTATTTTTTAGTTTGGAAAATGGACCGATGATTACCAAGCTGTTCTCACAGATTTAAATGGCCAGGCTTCACAGTAAAAGGAAATGATTCAAACTGTTTTGTAACACTAGAGCCTTAATTCAGAGTTTGGTTAAACTGTTTTGTGATCTAACTCCAATGTATATGCACAAAATACTTCTTCAGTGATGCCAGTACAGTGCAATAACTTAAAGTACAGACACCAGTGCCAGATCGTCTGGGTTTGCATCTTGATTCTGCCTTTACTAGCTGGGTAACATTGGCCAAACTACTAAACTTCTCTTTTCCAAGATTCCAATAACAAACAAATTTAGAAAATAAAAGAAAATAAAAAGAAACTCTAAGTAGTGACTAGGCATCAAGTAAAAAGGAGACATTAGACTAGGCACCACCTTTAGTGTTATACATGCACTCTTCAAAATTCAATGTCAGTCATAATTAACAGTTTCCATTTTTTAATCAGTTAATGGAAAGCATAAATCAGTCACTCCCTTTTTGCATGTAAGTAATTTCTGGGGGCACGTACATACCAGAGTTGAAATTCTTCATCAACTGACTAAAAATATAACACAAAAATTCACCCACTTTCTCATTATCAAACACTTTTTGGTTTTCATCATTACAGTGTTGAGCTCCAACCTGCAGATAATACTCTGACACATGCAATAACATTTCTGCTGTCACGTCAATAAAGCAGGGTTGTAAACTCAGCACTTATTATTCACATGGTCTACACAACTCTTTTTCTCATTATCAAACACTTTTTGGTTTTCATCATTACAGTGTTGAGCTCCAACCTGCAGATAATACTCTGACACATGCAATAACATTTCTGCTGCCACGTCAATAAAGCAGGGTTGTAAACTCAGCACTTATTATTCACATGGTCTACACAACTCTTTCCTTCTTCCATCATAATAAGCCAACATAAAGTCATCCTCATGACCATATTAAACTTAATTTCCTCCAAATTACATGCCATATTCATCGGGCGTGACTGTGCATTTAGACACTGCTTATCTGTTGAGGGGCTCTAAGCACTTCCTACCTGTTTTATTTATGCATGTTCATCACTGGTGTGAAGAGAGACAGATTCTCTTATTCTAAAAGTATCCATTTTTTGATTTGCACTAAAAACGTAGAGTCCTTAAGATCATAAATGTCATATTCAATCAAACTGCTATTCCATTGAGCTCATTATTCAGTCTTTCACAGTACAAACAAGAGCTATTTCATGGAAAACCATTCATTTATTCAATCTACTGCTAGGTGTTGAAGAAAGCTGTAAAAATGAATCTAAGCCAGCTCTGCACTTTAGGCTCTCATATCCCAGCTGGGAAGAGAGATATGGAAACAAGGCCAGTGCATAGCAGGACTGCTATGTCCACACTTTGGGCATGTGAGGCAGGAGGACAGGGAGGATGGAAAATGTGTTCAGGGTAGGCCTTACTACAAGAGTTTGCAATGAGTTTTAGGAAATGAGTAGGTTTTTTGCCAGTGGCTAGGAGAGAAAACAAGGTAGTCCCACATTCTAAAGAGAGAAGGAGCGAACCTGAACAGCACTGAGGTGTGAACGAGCCTGGAGAGGGAAGGAAACTGTAAGACATGGCCTCCCTCCACGGCCAAAGCTTTCCTTATTTTCAGTTAGCATATTCAGATTTGGGGGCAACCAGTAGAATTTTCAATTGAGAATAAAGAGATCACAACTCTTTTCAAATTATAAATGCGATTTTGGCAAGATCATGTGGTTGCTGCCAGGCTGTTTCCCCAATTCTAGAGAGAATGGATGGGCATCTGGCTCTCTTTCCAGTAGCTGCCCATGTGGCCTATTAAAGCTCTGTGAAGTCTTGCTAAAATGTGCTATTGTTGCCATTTTACTGTGCATATTAGAGTTTGCTCATTGCACATCCTATGGTAATATTTTTGCACTGCTCTATGATTTAACATAATTATAATGGTTGTGACTATATACACATTGGCAGTGTAGTATATCCAATATTCAAGAGAGTAGGTCATAAAAGGATTTCCAGTGTTAGTGGTGTTTTCAGACAAAAAGAAATTCCACAAGGATTCTTACTATCTACTTATCTATCTACCTATCTCCCTACGTACCTATTTTTTTCCCATATATATCTATATAATAAAGGTAAACAATATAGGAAGACCTAATGAGTCATTTGCTGCCTTAGTCCCCAACCCATTTATTTTCCATGTTACAAGATTTCATGTAGATGGTATAAGTTCTCCAGGCATGTTGACTCAGACCTCATTAAAAACAAAACAACAATAAAATAAAATTTAGGTGCTGCAAAAATTCATCTCTTTCCCATATCTAAAGATCCTTTTCTGAGTTGACAGGATCTCCAGGGGCCAAATTAGAGAAGAGCTGCTAGACAAGGTTGTGTTAATATTCACTGCTGCTTCTCCTTTCATTTGTGCTAACCTCACCTCTGATAAGTTTTTAAATCCACGACTAGTTAGGTCAGATGTTAGGCTTTCACTTAGTGTATTTATGCATCGTCTCTTTCCAGTAATGCAATAACCTACCTGAAATGTTGTAAAGAAGAAATACTGAGGTTAGCATGGCTCGTGGAGAAGTGGTTTGTTGGGAAATGAAGGCAATGAGATTGAAAAAGAACTCACAACTCGGCTCAGGAGAAAAGTTTGGTGTCATGTGGGAGGTCAGTTACACATGGTTAGAGGATTTTGATGTGTTAACTATTGGCCATACACATAACCTACCCTGAAAAGTAAGTACAAGGTTTCGTTCCTAACATTACATCAGCTCAAAAGTGGAGAAACTTTAATATAATGGATTCCTCAGGGAAATTATTTGATGAGTCTGGACTATGAAAAACACAATGCTTTCCTTGAGTTTTGGAGTGGGAAGGGGGCTTTTTTTGTTTATTTTTTAAAGGTCCTTTTCTATCTGTGAGGGTGTTAAGGCCTATTGGGTCACAATCATATTGTGATCTTTAGGAAAAGAGTCCAGGACATTGTTCAACAAATTTTACATGCAGATCTTACAGCAGAGGGGCAGGAACCATGGTGAAACCTGCATAGAATCCAGGGCGGATCATTAGGATAGGAGAACACCTTATGGGTTACAGAGACAGCTCTGAGGAGGTCATGATTGCGACAGAACCTACATGGACGATGGTAAATGGTAAAGGATTTGAGGATTCAGGACCTGTGCATCTCTTTCTCTTTGATCAGACATAACTGAATAAACTATCAAAGATCCCGGATAACATGAAACATCCGAGGAGGTGTTCCTACAAGCTGATGAGACACAGAAGTAAGAGAATGAGCTATAAAGTCATGTAATCCAGTTTGAATTCCAGCTTCCCAGTTTACTAGTTTTCCACCCTCAGAACATTTTCTTGGTCTTTCTCAGTCTCAGGATTATCTACAAACCCTAAAGTGTTGTGAAAATGTTATAAATAATGCATGTGAGATACTTGGCATAAGCTTGACATTCAACATGTATGAATTATTATTACATAAACAGCATCTAAGAATTTAGGTGAATTGTAACTCTAAAAGAAAGTGCTATACTTCTTTATATTTCTTTGTAGTGCTTTTCCTATATAAACTCTGAGGGCCTTTTTATGACCTCAGTATTTTTGAACCTTTAGACTGCTAGGAAATATATACTATATTTCCTTTTGTTGTCCTAAGAACTACTAGATTATTGGATTTAGCATACAAGTTTATGCTCATTTAGTATATATATGCAACTTACACATAACTTTTCAGGCTATTGTCACTGCAGAGTGAAGAAAGGATGGAAACTCAGAGATAGGCATTAAATATCTGCTGCTCAATGACGAATAGTATAGCTAGCATGTCCTGTTTAAGGTATTCAAGGATCATGAGGCAGAGTCCGCTGTATAAAAGACCTCAGCAGCTAGTGTGGAACATCAGCCATGGTGGAAGGAGAAGTCAGAAGAGGGTCTTTGAATTTCTGGCCTGATGTCCTTTTCTCTATGTTATCTTTTGAGCATTCTCTACTCAGTCTTTAATCCTTCCTTTCTGGAGTGGCTTTTTAGCTTCACAGAAGTTCCTGTGAGATGTCAAAATATTTGCAACACTGTATTTACTTAGCCTAATTCAGTGTTTAAGCCTGGTAAATCTTGGATATCATTTGTTTGACATCTCTACCTGTGCTATCCTGTGATTCCTAATATTATTGTTAAGGGATCACAGGTTTGTTTTGAACCAATAATACTTCATCAAAACACAAATTCAGAAAATCAGACTTCTTAGTAAATATTTTAAAACTATGTATATATTGAAAAGCTCCAGCTCCCTTTTCTTCTAGACTTCCTGTCACAACCTTCACACCATTTATGAATAATAATCTGGGGCTGGTGCTTTGAAGTATAACTGAAAAATCGGATACCTCAGAGTTACACTTAGAAGTCATCCATAAAATAGCCTTTGTGAAAAGACAAGACAAAACATGTTACTCAGGCAGCAAAACTAAGTCAGGCAACTACTAGTGGATCACGTGAAGTGACAGGAGGCATATGAAGACGCGTTTGGTGTCTATGACATGTATCACTCTAGCAGAGTGACAGACTTAAGCCTGCAACTCCTGAGAGATGTGGAGGATTAACACTTTGCAGCAAGGCCCAGTAATCCTTGCATTAGTGTATCTGAAGCAAACAACTTTATCGTTTTGGTATTTTATCTCATCTTCTCTGTAAGTTAAAGTAGAGGACACCAAAACAACTTTCTTTTGCAATGTTTTTCTTCTTCATAAGGGTCTTAAAACTGTTCAATATCCATCACTAAATTCTGACCAACACTGTGTTTCTATTAACTGTGTTTTCATTAACTTCTTGTTGATTTCCAGGTACTAGCAAAGCACCCGGCACATTGCAGGTACATAACAAACGATATGAAATGGATATACTAATTAATTAATTAATCAGGGCTCTTCTATACTAAAAGAGAGATGGTACATTAAATGGAAGAAAATAAATTCCAACTGTCTATTTTGGGAAAGAATAAAATGAAAGAAAATCTATCACTGACTTGTATCACTTTGGCAACATGTTTTCTTAATCTACAGCAAACAAATGCTATGTAGGTTAAAAGTACACATATGGATGGAAACAGCTCAATTCCTATCAAGTTCATTTGCATAAAATCTGCAAACTGTATACTAGGAAGTCTATGGATAGCAATGTTATGCTCATAACTTCATTAATTTTGATGCTTAGCTCCAAAGCAGCTAGGACATCAGTATATGGTTAGCCTAGAGATGTTTACTTCTCTTTCAGACTTCTCATGGATAAACAACAGAACGGTATCACTGAAATGACTTGCTTCTGGGGCAAGCGATAAAGCAGTTGTAGCCAGCTTCAAAGCCTTTATATTTTCTCAAAGAAGCATGTCTTACGCTTACTAATAAGCGGCCAAAACAAGCAGCATATGAAACACTAAACGTGTAAGAGTCTAGGCATAAAGATGAGTCTCATGTGGCAGAGGAGTGTGAGTACTATTTTTGCCAGATTATGGAATAGCCTAGAGCACAGGTTAGGAAAATCATCACAAAACAGAAATTTGGAAACCAGAAATGTGTCCAAACGGTCCTTGGGAATACTGACATTTAAAGCCGATAATGTTTGAGTCCTGCTTCAGGAAAATGTTTGCTAAGACCTTACAATTAGATTCCATGCCCCTGAAATGAGCACCCTTAGCTCTCCATGCCTTCACTAGCACTGTAATTTTTTGTTGAATTGTCTTTTTCCCTCCTTCAATGCTGGCTCACTGGAAAATTATCATGTTCCCCATGATTCATAGGGTGACTAGCACAGTGCCTGACACAAAGCAGATGAGCAATATATATTTCTTCAATTAATGAATCAATCCTGATTTGTTTCGATCATCCATAAGAACATTGCTATTAAATTCTGTTTGCTTCCTGTAAATTTGGGAAAGTCTGTTCTTTCATTATCTGGAAGTAAAATCTAATTCTCCCTTGCCACAGTCTCAATCTACGTAGGGAAGGGGAATCTATTATTATGCTTGATGCTACACAATACAAAAACTATGGAAATCTGATAACTTATTTCTGAAATACGTTGGTCAATACCTTCAAATGTTGAAACACATACGATGGGTCACATGCACTATTGTCTAAATGTATTCCTCCAAAATCAACGTCAGAATCTAATGCCCGATGTGATAGTATTAAGAGGTGAACCTTTAGGAGGTAATTAGATCATGAGGGCTCTTCCCTCATAAATGCGAATAGTCCCCTTATAAAAAGCTAGAGGGAGTCTGTTTGTCCCTCTTCTGATCTTCTGCGACGTGAGGACACAGCAAGAGGGCACCAACCTGGAAGCAGAGAGCAAGCTGTCACCAGACACAGAATACCCTGATCTTGTATATTCCACCCTCCAGAACTATGAGAAATAAATTTCTATTACTTATAAATTACTCAGTCTGTGGTATTTTTGTTATATCAGCAGGAATGGTCCAAGACAACATGCTATATTTAAAATACCCTCCAGAACTATGAGAAATAAATTTCTATTACTTATAAATTACCCAGTCTGTGGTATTTTTGTTATATCAGCAGGAATGGTCCAAGACAACATGCTATATTTAAAATTGTCATTTCCTGTATTCAGCTTGTTTTGTAGAACGGCAACCTACAAAGCCACGTCCCAAAGGTAACTAATAAAGAGGCCAGACACTGCCTGCACACTTTTTCACTTGCCATCTATGATACTACCTGCTGCTGGTCTTGCTGCTACTCTCAGTCTTCTGCATTCCTGTCTTTCAAATTCCAGTCTCAGATCTCCTTTCTTCTCTATACTTTCTTTTCAGGTAATTTCATCCTAGTAAACATTGACAATTTCCAAATATAAACCACCAGCCTGAGCTTCTTTACTGAACTCTAAACTCATATATCAACATAGCCAATTTTATTTGTAAGGGGCATCTTAAAGTAACCATAACCAAACTCCAAATCTCCCCTTGCCTCAAACCTGTTTCACACAAAGTCTTTCTTATATCTCACATTAAAACAAAACAAAACCAAGCCCTTTCCCTCCCATCCCGCATCCAATATGTCAGGAAATGGTGCTGGCTCAGTGTTCCACATTGCAGCAACTTCCTTTCTCGGCCACCCCACAACCTCGGTCCCAGCTGCCATGGTTTACTACCTACTCATTGCAGTAGCCTCTTAACTGGTGTATCTACTTCAACCCTTGCTGCTTACAGTTTATTCTTAATACAACAGCCAGAGTTATTCTTTTAAAACACAATTCAGATCATGCCACACCTCTGCTAAGTCTCTCTGATGACTACCTATTGCATTCAGAAAAAAAGGCATTCAAACCACCCACACCATTTGTCTCCCGAATTCCTCTCTGACCTCACCTTGACGACTGTTCCCTTGTTTACTCTGGTTCGCAGAGATATGATGCTCCTTTAAAAGATTCAACATGCACTGCCTCAAGGATTTTGCCCTTGTGGTTCCCTGTGCACAGAATCCTTTCTTAAGGATATCTTTATGTCTCACTGTCTTACCTCCCTCCAATCTCAGCTCAAGAGCCAACTTTCAACAGTCTTTCCCAGACCACCATATTAAAAATGAAATTCTTCACACAGCGCACTTCCTTTCCCTTTCTGCGCTTAATTTTACTCCAAAGCTTATTGTAGTATGACACCACACACACACACACACACACACACACTCACTCACTCTCACATACTTGCTTGTTTCTTGCAGTGTTTTGTTTGTGATCTGTCCTTCCCCTCTAGAACCTAAGCTCCATGGTGCACAGACCTTTATCTGTGTGCTTATAGCTACATGCTGAGCATGCCTACAGTGCCTAACCCATAGATAAATATTATTTTAATAAACAAATAATTGTAAACATATATCTGAATAGGAATCATTTGGGATCTCGGTTGCCTTTTGCTTAGCCACTTACTTTCAACCAACGACATCTTAATAGACACGCAATCTTTCTGTTTCATTATTAGAGACACTTTTGCATTTAATTTTCCAGGCTTAACGTACAAAAAAGAACAAGGAATACACCAATGACTACTAAGAAGATGCTGCTATAAATCTGCTGTTCCCAGTACTAACCTAGGGAATAGAATTTGTTGGAAGCATATTATTATTCCACAAGCAATTCTTTCAGGCAAAATGCAAGACTTCTGTGACAAGAATTTCACCATGTCCCCTCACATTAATGCAGATAAAGATTTTTGTTATGTCCTACAGAGCCACAGTACATCTTTAGATAAGTACATTAATAAATTAGTTATTTTAATGAATAAATAAATAAAATAAATATTAATACTGCTGTGAATAAAGAGAATTGGGTGAATTATTATGTTTTTTTAATTGTAACATGTTTATACACTTCTGTGGGGTACAGAGTTGAATATCAATACCTGTATGTAATATGTGATGCTCACATCAGGATAATTAGTATATTCAGCATTACACAATGTAATCATTTTTTGTGGTCCTTTACCAATTCCTACCTTCTCTCTCTTCCCCCTCCCGCTTCCCACCTCTAGTAACTCAGTTAAGAGAAGAATTTTTAAAGCAAAGTTGTGGCTATGGCTCATTCCAATGAAAGTTTCCTGGAAGTATACAGAGAAAGCACAAGTCTTTGAAAACTGATCTTAATCAAGAGACTATATAAATTGACAGTAGCTTTATTTATAAATAAAATATATATTTCATACACTAATAGTTTTCTGCTTTCACTTGAATCTTTTAGAAAACATAAACATATATGCATACTGTATGGCACATTGTAAAAGTTAAGTCTTGTTTGAAAATTGTTTAATGTAAAAAGTTTAATAAATCATAAGCAGATACAATATAAGGTGCAATGATACCGATTGCTTTAGAAAACTCTCCCTGGAGCAGACGTGGCTAACTCGTTTCCCATCTCACAGGAATTGCTCCTGTTCATTACCTGATGCCCAATGTCTTGCAAACAGTCATTTTATGTTTTTGCTTGTTTATTACTTGTTTCAGGTGGGAGGTAAATCTGGTCCCTGTTACCTCATCCTTGCAGAAAGCAGATGGCAAAAATGTTCAGTTTTATAATGTGGGCATAAGATTATTTGGAAATAAATAAAATAAAATAAGCACCTGATTCAAGATCACCTAGTGATTAAATTGAGGAAAGGGGATTCAGAACTGAGTCCCAGATCTTAAATACTGTAATACTCCATTTCTTCTTGACTCTTCATTAACATTTACCACCCAGTATTGCAAATTGTCCAACTGAAATCTTCTTGTCTAGACTGTGACCTCCTTGAAGGAAATAGTTGTGCTTCGCTTTGAGTCCATGTAGCACAGCATCGGCACACAGCTGACACCCCACAAGTGCTCAGGAATGAATGAATACAGGTAAATGAGCTGGTTCACGTACAGCACTAAGTCACGCCAGTGACAGCAAGACAGGGTATTTATCAGTGTGTGAAGTCCTTGCAAAGAAAGCTATGTGACCTGGAGATATTAAGATACCATAACGAAAAGTTTCATGAGGGGAAAAAAAATTAAACAAAAACATTATGGTGACCGTATGGGCAAAGGAGATAGAAGAGTCACAGAACTGCCAGATAACTTTGTTTAGTTACCTGCTCAGCTGAAATTTTATTTTGATTCTGATTTGCTCTGAAATGAGCATCTGCTCAGGATCACAAACTTGTAAGGTGGAAGGGATCACAGAGGTCACTTGGATCTTCTTCCTGTGCAGTTTAAAAATCCTTTCTGATGACAGACATCATCAATGAATGCATCAAATGACAGGGGCCCATTACTGGTGAGAGAGGCTGTCCCATGGTCAGACAACATTAATTGGTAGAAATCTTCTTTCTAGTATTGTCCAGCTTCTTCACATGTTAAGAGAAGGTACACACACATGCACACGTACACACACACACATGCGCAGAACTGTATACAAAACACTCAGCAGATTTCTGTCATGATGTTTAGACATACTGAAATACATTCTCAGGATGGCAGAGGACAAGAGAAAAAGGAAGTGAAGGAGAGGAGGTGAAAAGATCTGAGAGTAAAATGTTTATAGGAAGTGCAGTTATTGCCAACCATGCTGTGTTTTATATGGGCTAGAAAGATCTAAGAATATATGGCAAAAACAATGTTCCACAAATGCCATACTTACTCTCACCTCCATGTTATTCTTAAATTAAGACATTTTTGATCACTGCTCCCAGTACCTCACCTCTGATATCCTACAGTCTTAAAAACCTAAAATTTTACCCATCTTCAAAATCTAACCAAAAATTGCACTATTAGGCCTCTGGAAGAACAAGTCTCTCTTTTTTTCCATGCACTAAAAGTGTCCAAAGGACCAGACAATCTTGCTGGATAGATATGAACCTCCACAAAAACAATCAGAGGAGCTAAGACAATCTGCACTTCAGAGGAAAGGAGACCTCAGAGCTCAACGAGAGACTCCAGAATGAGGCATTGACTAGTATTCCTTATTTTTTACGTAAGTTCCAGTTATTCTAATAATTCTGCATGTGTTGTACACACACTGTATATTTAGTTGAATAACCTTGATTGTATAACCTTGGCTTAGTTCTTAGATATACCATAAGTTGGTCACTAACTTCTTTTGTTTAAATATGTAAAATGGGTGTAATATACCAGGAAATGAGATTCCTTGGAAAATCTACTAGTAAAAATAATTATTCTACTTTGATTCAGTTCCATTTATAAATGATATTAGATTATGCCAGAAGATGTTTTCAGTACCACATCCTAGGATAAAATGATGCATAATTAGGAAAGTAATATAGAACTTATCAAAACAATAGCTCCAGATCTTAAATATGAGATACTTCAAGACATACTAAATGATGGCTCCATCTCTCTTGCATTACTCAATTCAATCTCAGAGAAGTGAGAAAAAAGAGAAGTGATATTAATTGTCACCTGTTGTATTCTTTCTGGCTATTCTACAGCTCTGCATTTTTATTTAACCCTCAGAATAATTCTAAAGTATTTAATCTTACTCAAAGTCAACCCAGCTGTTTAACAGCAGGAAAAGGTCTTACCCAGAGCTGCACCTAAAGCCAGAGCTCAGTGTCACCCTACCGCTCAAGGACGCCTCTAGGGCTTATTCCTAAAGCAAAGCCCCTGCCTCTACTTGCTTCATCACACTCCAGCATTGATCTGAGGGTTTGATTTCCTGCTTCAGCAGTTACTGCCTAGATGTATTTGCCTCTCAAGGTGGAATCGGTGGGAGGAGGACACCAGTGTTGAAAAGTGACAGCTCGTCCACTGATGTCTGCTCAGACTCTGAAGTATCATCAGGGCCCACATCATATAAAGTAAAATGAGAGAAATAAAGTTGATACCTACTCCTACGCCAAACACACAATTCTACACAATTCCATTTAACCAAAATTACTCAAAAGCATATTGATATTAAAGACAACATGACTTGATAAAAAAAAATGGTTAAGTTTTAACAACTGTGCCTACCCCAATGAGGAAGGTAAGATCTCAGCCCTGCATGGGTGAAGGAGGTTTTCCTCGGGCACTCTTATCCCTAGAGACAAGGGCAGCTCCTGATACCTGCTATTGTCTATATGCTTTATAGTTCTTTTATTTTTTACAAGCCAATCCGAATTTTTACTTCCATTCCTTGTTGTAATTATTAATCTCGCATATTAAACTTCCCCTGTTCAAACTACTGTGTAATCTGTCTACTGATGGGACCTTGACTGATATACACCTTGAAGTGAATTTAAGACACAGTAGATTTTATAAAGATACAGACACAGATATATATAGAGAGATATAAGTGTATTACTGGAGGATTTTTTCAGAGGCTCTAAAGTATATTAATATGTCTGAACTTTAAAAGAAGAATATATTGAATACACGGTTTCACAAACTTGTATTAATACACACACACACACTCACACACACACTCACACACACACACACACACACACACATGCACCATGGTACAAGATTAGCATTCTATGAGGCTTCAATGGAGACACAAATGTTTTTACCCACATAGCTGAATTGTACCTGGAGGGATTCTGAATACAAGGCATGTATAATATTTGCAAGTCAATATTTTTTTTGTTTGTTCTTTTGATGAAAGGAGTTATGGAGTAATGTTTTTGAATACTTTCCTGTCCTTAAGTACCTGAGTGAGACAACACCTGGTCAGGAATAACCACATCTTGCTACAATAGGTAGAGCAGGGATTCTCAGAGGGACGAAGAGAGGTCAACTACCCCAGGGGTTGTAATAGTGTCTTGAAGAGGAGATGAAAAAAGCTTCCCCCCTTTGACAGATTCTATTTCATATTTACCCATTTAATAGTTCCTGATTCAGAGTATTTGGGTTTTCCCATAAACGTGTATGACAGCCATAGAGAGTTACAGACAAAGTCAGATTTTTGACTTTTGGCAGCTTGAAGAGGCCTTTGCTTTTAGAAATATATGACTTAAGTAATAAGTGTCAGACACTATCAGAATCTGGGGCTGTGACATGCTGCAGGACAGGGCGCTGGTAGAAGCCATTATTACCTTTTATGTACATTTGCCAAAATGTTGTTAAGGAAATGTAATTACCAGTGGGGAGGCTCATTTATCCAAATTATTCTGGGCTACCAAAGAAACCTGACATGTAAACAATTTAGATAAGGATTCTAATAATCTAGGTACACCAAGTGTCTGCAATTTATCACGCGGTGCACTCTTAGTCTGTTGTCCTTGAAGTGCTATTTCAGCTAACTGTACATTGGTAAGTCAACTATAAACCATAGCTAGATACTGAGTTTTAATACAGCTAAAAAAAAAAAAAAAAAAAAATACAATGAGATTTGCACCTACTAATTTCAAAGGAGAATGCAGTGACATTCTTATAATAAAGATCTAGCTAACTCATTAAAAGAGAAAATACAGAAGATGTAAAGGAAGCTTCAGAAATAATTTTGGATTTATTATATTGGTATTTGGGTTAGAAGTAAAACAGTAAATTCAAACTCTTAAATAATTTGACTCACTATGATATGACCATAATCACTTTGATATGTGAAAGGGATACACACTTAACTTGAAATATTCCTAGAGAAATGTGCATTCACCCAGAGGAGCAAAGCCAGGCTTTAAGAGATTTTTTTAACAGCTGAGTATTTGCATGTAAGGTGAGACTCACATAACAGCAATTACCTGAAGTGGCTCTTTGTTTAGGAAATGAAATGTCTTGGCCCCTGCAAATAAAGATCAGTACAAAAAGAAACCACTAATCTGCTTATTTCATGAAAACTATGTTTCATCCATTCATTAGCTCAATTGGTATTTGCTGTTTCTTCAGTGTTCCAAACACCATGTTGAGCACTGAGGAATTCAGCAGTGCGACTGTGCCCTCTTCTCTGAGGAGCTCATTGTCCAGTACACAAGACAGATGTGTAAACGAACAATAAAATAAGCTTTTATAAGAGCCATAACAGTGACAAATACAGAGTGTTGTGGGAGTGCAGAGAAAAAGAAGACACCAGTGTGGTACAGGAGCCAGCTTGTAATTAGATGTGAGAGCCAATTGCTGAATTTTCAGGAATTTTGTAAGCCAGTCACTGAACACAACCATTATTACAAATTAAGTTAGACAAAGTTATAATTAAATAAGTTAGATTTAAAACAAATGCTATAAATATTTGAAACCCCATCACATCCTAATTCTTTTACTACATTCTATTATCGATGCACTCGATGTTATTTAATTCTATTGTATGAGGGTTCTTCAGAAAGTTCATGGAAAAATAGTTTGAGCTACCCTCATACCTATATGGTGGATGTGCTACTGTGTATCTGTTACCAACTCTATCTGTTATCAACTATGCTATCATGTCGGTAGTTTGAAATATGCCTAGTGGTAATATTTACACCAGGGAATTCAGCAGAGGCTTCACAACAGGATTTCTTTTTTCATTTTTCTACAGAAAGCTTGCTGCTATATACATACATACATACATATGTGTATATATATACACACACATATATATATATATGTGATATATATATCTCAGCATGCTCCTAGGAATATCTAACCTTGATCTCTACCTACTCATGGTCAAGGAAAGCTTCCTGGAAGTAGAGAAAGTAAGGATAAGTAAAATTTGTCAGACAAAGAATGAGGACTACCCTGCATAAATAGAAGTCTAAACATCTTTGAAGTCATCCTAGTTTATCTCACCGTATCTCCTCCAAATCTAATCATTTGCTGTCATAGATATTAGAGCTGCTCACTTATATTCTACATTTGACTTTCAGAGCCCCTATAGGGCTGCATTTTTCAGCCCCCTGGAAGCTGGGCTTGGCCATGTGACTTGATTTTGCTAAGTGACCTGATTTTGCCAAGAAAACGTGAGCAGAAGTAAATGGGTCATTTCCAGGTTGAGGCTTTTAGTGACTGTGTGATGTGCCATATTCTTTTAACCTAACGTGGTGACTGGGGAAAGCAGTGTGAGACCCTGAACGGCTGTGATGAGCAGTCTCCCCTAAATTCCTACTTGGATTGGTTATGCATATTGAGAAAGAAATAAACTTGTTGTTTTAAGCCACTGATATTAGGGGTTCTTCATTCCTCCAGCCTGACTCAACCTACTTAGTTTACTCAACAGTTGATCTCTCACCAGAGCCACCATGACAGCCACCTAACTTCTCTTCCTACCGCCAATCTCAGCATCCTATAATCTGTCCTCTCTATACGGCAGAGAGAGAGGTTCCTCAACTAATCCTCTACTTAAACATCTTTAAAATATCCCATTACATACAGGATAAATCTAAACAGTTTAGAATGGTTTAATCAAAAGGGTTTTCACATTCTTGCCTTTAATGTTTGTGTTGTAATCACAGTGAACCTGCTAGTATATTTCCCAAACAGGTTTCCTGGCATCAGTAAGCTCAGTCCTAGGGCCTTTATGCTATGATCCCATTCCTCCTTTTGACAAACTCAAGCTCATACATCAGATACCAATTATTATGTCGCTTTATATGTGAGCCTTCAAGCAAAATCAGTTACTTCTTCCCATCTCTGTATTTTCAGTGGTAGGAATGATCCCATGGCACTATAAACAACTCTGTGTATTTCTCCATCCAGACATGGCTTTCTGGAATCTATTTTTGCATTGCAGGGGCTTGACATGTGATGCTCATTAAAAGCTTGCACTCAACATATATGGGTAACTAATCTTTGATTTACTAAGCATGGTTAGCTAGAGAAGAAGTTTGCCTTTGGATTTTTTGACTTTGATTTTAATTAAGATTATGTCTTAAACTCCTGCAAGAGCTAGAAAAGAAAGTTCTAATCATTTACTCCAATCCTTTCACTTAAGGGATAGAAACCAAGGCCCACAGATGTTTGGTGACCTGCTGCCTACTCAGTGACTGAGTCAGAAATAAAACACCAGGCCTTGTCATTTACCTATCTGGAGTGTCATGTTGTACAAACAGTGCTATCCTAATGTGCACTAATCAAAAGTTCACATTCTCATGATTCACGCCAAACCATGCCTGAGAAACACAGTCATTCTTTTTTCACTATTTTTCAATTTACTTTTATAGGCCATGTTGACATGCATTGGTCTCACAGCTTCTATATTCTTTCTATTTTTTTAAAAATTTTGCCCCAAATATTTCTTGAAGTGTCATCCAATGAAATGGTAAAATAATTTAAGATAAATTTTAAAATTTTTGAACTGGGAGAGACCAGAAAAATCATTCAGTGTAAAATTCCTATTTGACAGATATTTTTAAAATGAAATCCTAAAATGTAACATGATTTAATAAAGGCCACCCAGCTATGCCATGGCCAAAGCAAGAAGAGAGTCTTAAGTCTTAGGCCAGGGTTCTTCTTTCTCCATAATGCAGGATTTCATTTTGCTATTAACCTTGGCTATTGATGCCTTACAGCTCTGGCCCCATTTCTCTTGCTGAAATTAAATAATACATAAATAAATTTCCTCATATGCTTTTTTATTTAAATACTAATAAAAAAAGGAAATGAAAAAATGTTCCGTAAAACCGAAAACTTAAGTGAATAAAAGGTTTGAAAAAGGTTTAGGGCCGGCCCGGTGGCGCACTGCTACAGTGCGCCGCTTGGGAGCGGGGCAGCGCTCCTGCCGAGGGTTCGGATCCCACATACAGACCGGTTCCCGCTCACTGGCTGAGCGAGGGGTGGGCGCAGCACCGAGGGTTGCGATCCCGTTGCCGGTCCCGGTCCGGTACGGGCGCGACACTGAGGGTTGCAGTCCATTGCCGGACATGAAAAAAGACAAAAAGAAAAAAAAAAAGGAAAAAGAAAAAGGTTTAAAAGTCAAATTAAACAAGCTTATTAATATTTTAACAGGCACATATAAGAATAGTAATAAGAAGCAATTAAAGAAATATAAAAAGCAGAGAGAAAGAACATACACTATGTTACTTGAAATCTGTTTGTGTTTTTATTTTTCCTTCTATGGTCTACTAATAAGACTTTAAAAGAAAATCTCACACTATTATGATGTTTATTCAGATGAAGCGTGAAAGACAAAGAAATGCATACTAAATGAAATAAAACGACCTGATCATCCATTCAAGAAAATTGGAGAAGGGAGTCGAGTGAATTTCAGTATTATTTACACGTTGGAAATAAATGGAAAACTGCTGACTTAATAATTTAAGCCAGAACAAAACAAATCTCAGGCTTCTAAAAAGAGTCCCTCAAACAAAATCTTTAATCCTAAAGAGCATCACTGGATGGATTTAAGAGATTTGCTCTGGATTTGTGCTACATTAATGTTTGAGCAATTAAGAATGTATTTTATCCTTATATGTGTCCTGCTTTTTACAGTATCTCTGATCAAATTAGTTTAAGCTTTTACAATCTTGTATCTAATTTTCACTTGTTTAACTCCACCCATTCTTTATGGGCAGTCAAATCCAACATACCAGTCATGACATTTCTCCAAATTTCATCCTCCCTTTCATATGGCCATTCCCCCGTCCTCCCCTCGTTATCAATTTTCAGTACATTTGTCACCTGAGTTGCTTATCTGGGATATTAATCTGTAGTCCACAGCATTATCTGTGTGGACATATATGACGATCTATCAGTAAATAAAAAGGGAAGAATGAAACAGTTTGAAAAATATAAATATTATGTTACCTTTTGGTTATTGAATGACATCATTAAAAGGTGCAAATAAATTAATTCAGCTTTAATTAAAATCACAGCAAAATCATAGCCAGGTATTTCATTGACAAACAATTGTAGAGTAAAAGACTGTTGACCCAGCTACCTTAGACAATACAGAGTGCTAAATTAGTCATTACACGTTGCCATGAAAGGGAACGAAAAGTAAAAATAAATACATAAATTTATCATAAAATTAGAGTTAAACCTTATCATAAAAAAGTTGAATCTCTAAGTCTGTTTAGTACACTTAGAAAAGTTTTTCTGTAATATTCAGCGGGTTGTTTTAATAGTTACCATCCAAGAATTTTAGGACCATATATCTTTGTTATAGAAAGACGTACTACAGTTAATGTTGGTTGTAAAGAAGTGTGCCGTTTCACATTACATTAGATATTGTGTTTATCATAAGAGAACCAATTTTCTCACCAACTTGCAATAATTATCCTTTGATAATAATCTTGTTCATCACAGTCTGATTAATATCTAGCACAGGTCATGTGTGTATTCTTAATATTTTATGAAATGATGGAATTAGGAAATTAAAGGGGTTAAGGAGCTTGTCAAAGAAAATGACTAGTAAGTGGGAGAGCAAGGATTTAAATCCATGTTAGTCTGGATCAAAAATATTCTTAATCAATTTACTAGTTCTCTCCTGGCTTTGCAGTGTGCTTTTCACTTGTTCTTGATTCCACAAAATGTTAATTTGCTCTGAAATGTATTTTAAATATATATTCTCATAAGAATATGTATATAGCTGCCTTTAAAGTAAAATTTAAACCCTAAATCTAACTTCAAGTTCTGAAAATTGAATCAATGTTTCAAAAAAAAAAAACTGTTTTCAAGCTTATAGCTCTTATATTGTTTCACCTCTTTTTTTTTTAATAATTTAGGCAGAATTATTTAAGGAAAAGTTGGAAATGACTATTCTCCAAAAAAGTTTCAGAAAAAATTCTATAAAGAAATTTGATAACCAAAGATATATGACAGCTTATAATTGTTTCAAATGAATTTTTATGTCATAAAAGAACTATTATTTTCATGAAATAAATGAATTATATATGCATAGAAAACTCCC
>NW_007730668.1:67676-68737 GCF_000696425.1 Galeopterus variegatus
AAACACATTTATACATACAGATGGTTCCCGAATTGCTGTGGTTCTACTTAAGATTTTTTGACTTCACAATGGTGCAAAAGCAATACACATTCAGTAGAAACCATGCTCTGAGTACTCATACAACCATTCTGTTTTTCACTTTCAGTATGGCAGTCAATAAACTGCATCAGATATTCAACATTCTATTATAAAACAGACTGTCTTAGATGATTTTCCCCAACTGTAGACTAATGTAAGTGTCTGAGCACATTTAAGGTAGGCTACACTAAGCTATGGTGTTCCTTCTTGTTCACACAAGTGGCACCATTCTGTAATGTTGACCTGTAACGTTGCCAATCCAAATTTTACTTTTTCCACTTTTACGCAGAAGGTGCTTTAATTCACCAGGAAGAAAGCCGGGGCAAGTAGGCCTCCAGCCATGGCAGGCAATATTCCAGGTTTCTATGAAATAAATCACCACAGGAAAAGACAGATGAGCTGGAGAAGGAAGCAGATATGCTGGACACTCAAATAGAGTGTAAGTTCTCACCAGGAAATGACCTGACCTCTAGGGGCATACTGTGTATTCCAGAAATGCAACACGTGTCCTCCTTCTATTTCATCTACAAAGAATCCTTCATCACTGGGATGGGCTAGATGATTCCAACTGAGATTTGAAAACAATGGGATCGAGTAGAATCCATTATCTGGACTTTATGCCTCAACACCACTTGCTACAAAACCCCAAAAACTGTGTCTGAAGCCAATTGTCCTAGTGTTAAACAGATGATTTTATAAAAACAATAAAGCAAAGACAGGCGCAGATTTTTGGTAAGAGGCAAAGTCAAGTTAAAGGATAAAATCAGCTCCTAACTGTTGACATCAATGTAATTGAAATGCACATTAGAGAAATTAATGTTTCTTCTCCATAAATAAAAGACTCAAGTGCCATACTGAAATTACATTATTGTACCAAATGAAAAAGGTATTGAATAGAAGGCAGATTTCTTTGCAGATTGTGCAAAAATGACAGTTCTAATTTGTTTTTTGTTGTCCAACCAAGCACTATACAGAGAGAGGAT
>NW_007730668.1:70371-71958 GCF_000696425.1 Galeopterus variegatus
ACACACACACACACACACACACACCCCTTGCCACAACTCCTTATGGAGGAGTTTAGACTTTCTTTTTTTCTCCCTATCTCATTTTTTTAAGAAATTTATAACTCAACTTGTGTAATCTAAGAAAATTAGCTATATCAGATTTCTACTTCACCACCAAGATAACAAGAGAACAGATAGACTATTTTGTGCAAAAAGTGCAGCTTTCTTCATTCAGTAGCATTGCAGATAAGAAATTAAGCCCTTTGTCCATAATTAATGAAATGATGAAAATATGAGTGCGTACAGCCATGGGAATTGACATTATGAAATTATGCTTTGCCTGATTACCCCAGGGGTTAAATCTAACTAAAACTATACTAGAAATAAATCCAGGGGAACAGAAAATCTAATGATAACCTTCCTGAAAATCAAATTTGGAGAAGAATTCTATTAGTCAACCATCAACCTCAATTACTATTAATGAGACACCGCTGGAACCTCAAACAATGTGAGGTTAAGGGCTGACTTTTATCATAAACATTTTGCAGACCTATTCATACAGAAGTTGTTGGCATCACCTGGAAAATCTAACAATGACTACGATATACAAAGCTAGAGCTCAGTCTTTGATCATGATTCACCTACTGCCTGTTACAACCCCTTGATGAACAATTGCTCATCTTCCAAAACTTACTAAGGTCACCTCCCTAGGAAGCCCCCTTTCCTTGTGTTCCTACCCTCATTTCAAATAACACCGACCCTTGCCTTCTTTCAGATTCCACTGGACATGCTTCTATCGTGGCCTTTGTGACTTCCTTCTTTGCATGTCTGCTTTCCTGTACTGACCCACTAATACCCAGAGGCGAGGTTGTGTTTGACTCATTTTCATTAATATTAAAGATAACCATGAAACCGGGGAGAAGTTTACAGTCTGATATGGCTATACTACTTGTTAATATTGAAGCACTTCAATGAATAGCTGCTTCCCTGTGCCTTTCCCTAGAACCCCCAGTTCAGCAACTAGAGAGGCAATGCCTGGGCCAGCAGGCAACCTCTGGGACCCTGCTCAGGAACAACAGCCAGGGCCTGTGCTGACTGGTCAGTGTGCATGCTCTACAAACTCAGGCTGTATTCCCAAATTCCACTATAGTGTCTGCCTTGAATAGGTGCTCAGTGAATATTTGTTGAGTGATCGCATCTTATCAACATACTACATATGTTGATAAACTTTGCTAATAAAACATTTGAAAAGTAAAGGAAGTACACTCTCTACCACTTCAGAGAAAGACATCGAAATCTTGATTTAAAATAATTTTGCAGACTATATTTTCTATGAATTTGCACTGACATAAAGTAGTTCAACTCAGGAGAGATTCCAGAATAGTCAGATAATTTTATCTCACAAGATAAGTCATTTTATATTTTAAAATGAGCACAACCAACAAAGAAATGACAAATGGTGCCTTGTAGAGATGGCATTTTTGATTGTCCTGAGAGCAAAATTAAATGAAATAGCGTAGAGTTGTAGAAAAGAGGAATTTCTACATAAGCTCTAGAAAGTTCTTCAAAGAAACAAAAATAGCTTTTAATAAAATAATCCATAAAAAA
>NW_007730668.1:73029-73867 GCF_000696425.1 Galeopterus variegatus
GATATATTCTACAGGTCAACATCAAACCACAGAAAAAATAACAAAAAATAGACTGAAAATGTAACAAACCTCAAGGGAGAGGAACATTCTAAGCTTTGAAGTCCTAGGAAAAAAACACAAAGGAAAAGATGAAAAATTGTGGAAAATAGTAAACATACACATGCCGCAATCTAAAAAAAAAATGGAAAATACGAAAAAAACAAATAATCATTTTGCAACAAACTCAAGAAGGAAATGATAAGTATATAAAAGAGTTTGTGCAAATTACTAAGAAAATCTCTAAGACCCTAATAAATAAATTGTCAAGGGACATTGCATTAGTCTTCTAACGCTGCCATAACACAGTACAACCAACTGGATGGCTTAAACAACAGAAGTTAATTTACTCACATTTCTGGAGGCTAAAAGTCCTAGATCAAGGGGTTGGCAGCCTTGGTTGCTTTGAAGCCCTCTCTCCTTGACTAGCAGGTGAACACCTTCTTGTTATTTGTTCGCATGGTCCTCCCTCAGTCTTTGTGCATGTCTGTGTCTTAATTTCCTCTTTTTATAAGGACACCAGTCATATTGGATGAGGGCTGCCCCATATGACCTCATTTTATCTTAATTACCTTTTTAAAGGCCCTATCTCCAAATACAGTGCCATTCTGAGGTACTGGAGATTAGAACTTCAACATATAAATTAGTGGTGGTGGGGAGGAGGACACAATTCAGCCCATAACAGACATAAACATTTAATAAAAGAAATACTATTTAAAAAATGCACACAAAAATGTTACCTTTGGGGGCCGGCCCGGTGGCGCACTGGATAAGTGCGCCGCTTGGGAAGCGCGGCGGCGCT
>NW_007730668.1:74740-78148 GCF_000696425.1 Galeopterus variegatus
AGGATGTGAAGCTATATATTAAAAAGATGTGCAAAATAAAAGGAGGCAGGAAATACACCTATAGTAATTATTTTAAGATAACAGAACTGTTTTTGTTTTTCTTCATCGTATTACATATTTTAAATTTCCAAAAAGCACATGTACTAATTGCCATAATTAAAAATAATAATTTCAACTTAAATAAAAGTGAATTGAATGTGCAAAATACTACTAAGAAAAAATTATAAATTCAATCTAGAATTGAGATTTAGTATCAATTCTACTAAGCATAGGTTAAAAGTTCAGTTTCTGACTTAAATGTCTTGTTTTATCTTGCCACCCATGTTTTAACCAATTGTTATGTTGATATGATAAATATCTTCACTCAAAACCCATCTCCAACCTCAACCCCATTCTGCCCCAGTCACTGTAAACATAATAAAAATGAAAAGAGATCGCTGTTGGAGTTTGAGGTCCCTATTATAAGAATTTTGAGAATCATTATTTGATCAAGTTCATCTTCCAGGGAGCACTGGTGAGATCATTCCCCATTCAGCTGCCTACCAGAGAATATCCACTGTATAGGCCTGAAGGTCAGAGGCACACCTCACAAATTCTGTAGACATGTCCACAACACTGGACACTACCTGACTGTTGTCTCTCTCTATGACTGCGAGAAAGATATACAGCAAGGTGTGGCAAGTTCTAACGTATAGATACCAACACTTAGGAAGTGCAGGGTATATATAGACTGCACTATCAGACCTGGTGAAATGGTGTATTTTACTCCTTGGCAAAATACAGAGACTCAAAATACACACAATCCTGGAGTTTGTGAAGAGCACCAAATTGTAAACTTTGGACAATCAATTGTCCATCTATAATATCAGGACTCACACTATGCTCATTAACTTAATAATGTTAGCCAGCACTCCAATTTTTCTACTAGACTAGAAATAAGAAACATAGTTGTAATAGGTTGAATAGTGTCCTTCGCCCACCCAATTCACATCCACCTGGAAAGTGACTTATTTGGAAATAGGGTCTTTGCAGATGTAATTAAGGTAAGGATCAAGGTGAGATACTGGATCAAGGGTGGCCCCAAATCCAATGAGAATGTCTTTAGAAGAAACAGAAAAGAACACAGACACACAGGGAAAAAGCCATGTGAAGTTGGAGGCAGAGATTGGGGTGATGCTGCCACAAGCCAAGGAATACCAGCAGCCACTAAAAGCTGAAAGTGGCAAGGAAGGATTCTCCCCTAGATCTTTCAGAGAGACCTTGACCCTGCCAACATTTTGATTTTGGATTTCTGGCCTCCAGAACTATGAGAGAATAAGTTTCTATTGTCTTAAGTCACCCAGTTTATGGTAATCTGTTATGGTACCCCTAAGAAATTAATACAATGGTTTACAAAGATAATAATGCCACAGTTCACAAAAACTATTCCTTAAATACTGGACATGGGATGGTATGGCAGAAACAGCACAGAAAGAGTTGGCATCAAGAGCTTGGGTACTGGTTCCACTCTGCAATGTACCTTTAGGCACACCAGTGAGCCTCTCCAAGTATCCATTCAACCATCTCCAGAAGATTGACATGATTACCCTAGCAACCACACAGGGTTGTTGACAAGATTAAGGGAGATGATCTATGTAATAAGCACTTGATAAGCTGTAAGGCAGATAGAAATGCTGATTTTTTATTGTTGTTAATGGTTTAGCATAAACATCAATTGTGCACTAAATATTTATTTAAGAAATAGGAAAATAGAAAACAGGAAAGAAATTTATACAAGTACACGTTTGATTTGTCTTTCAGTTCTTTCTCCATTATAGAATCTTTTTTGCCTAAATGGTGGGTTTATATTCTTAAGACTGACTTTAGACCATGATGTCAGTCATTTATCACATAGACAGGTGAATTATTAGGGCTGTTTCAAAAGGGGAGTAACCCGGAGCTCAGTTATTTTTAGGATTGTTGTGCTATCATTAATAATCATTTGCTGCACTTTTAGTCATCTGAACTAAGAAAATAAATAGATGACTCTGGCCATGGTAAGACAGCTTTAGTGGTACTGACTGAAAAAAGTAAGAAGTTAGGAACAAAGAATTCTGCCATACATGTCCAGATCCCTTGTTTTTATGGCATTTTCCATCTTATTATTTGAGAAAAGTAACAGATTAACGGCATCAAAGACAAAAAAAACAACTGCAATTTTGCAGATGATAACCACAGTACAACACTATTTTCAAAAATTCAAGACTGTAATAACTACTAGAATAAATTACTCAATTCTTAAAGTAACAGATTAGGTGTGCCATTCAGCAGATTAAATTTATAACTCTTGATTGTGGATACTTTATGCAATAAAAATATTATGGAGGCAAATGATTTCAAAGACTGTCTCTCAGAATTGATGGTATCGAAACATGTTTTCAAAATTAAACAGAAGATGTGATCAAGCCTCCTGCTGTTCATGCTTTCTTCCCTATCAGAGCACACAGCAAGACCCATTCCTCTGTGCTCATCTCAACAGGTAATCAATGACAAACACAAGGTACTCCAATCCAAAGTTAGCAAATGATTTCTCCAAAACTCGGCTCCTCTAGAACATTTTGTCAGGATTGGGTCATGAGCTCTTGTGCTCATTGCTGTCTTTCAGTGGAAGTTCACCTTGATGGCTGCCATTGCTCTCCAGTCTTCTTCCATGTTCAAATGGGGGACCAATGTGGCACGTGCTGACTCCTCACTGCTCTAAACTAACTACCTCTCCCCATTCAGCAACACTCCCAGACATGAAAGTGGTGATTATGATGGGAAAGAACTTGGCCTCCCCGAGATTTTCTCTTTATCCCCATTTATTAGTTGAGACCTCCACCAAATCTTGGAGGGGCCATTGCAATATTCACCTAATGAGACACTTTGCCATTTGACTTCTGCTCTCTTCTGCATCCACATCAACCCCCACTCCCTTTCACATATGCTATGCTGGCGTCACACTGAGAGCTGGACCCTCTCGCCCTTCTGGACCTCTGAGTAAAAGGAACAGTAGGGCATAATTTCTTGGAACATATATGTCCAAGATCCTTGCCCAAGTGCCCCTCTCACTGAAATTCCTGCTCTTCTCTTTGCCTCCTTCGATTCTAACTCTCATCCCTTCATATTCCATACTTAAGGTCGAAGTTTCTAAGTCCCAGTCTGGGGCTGGGACTATATCTTCCACCCTGATACCACCTTCTAAGCATAAAACCAGCACAAAAAAAGTGTCTGAAATCATTTTTAATAAACCAATGGAATTAAAACTTGAATTAATTTTCTATTCCATAACATTCAATGAGTTGTTTAAACTCTTTATGCTTCACTATATATCAGATATAAAATTGTTGCCTAAAACAGAATTAAGTATGAAATGCTATACTGTATATG
>NW_007730668.1:78172-91798 GCF_000696425.1 Galeopterus variegatus
CATGCTATGCTGGCATCACACTGAGAGCTGGACCCTCTCGCCCTTCTGGACCTCTGAGTAAAAGGAACAGTAGGGCATAATTTCTTGGAACACATATGTCCAAGATCCTTGCCCAAGTGCCCCTCTCACTGAAATTCCTGCTCTTCTCTTTGCCTCCTTCGATTCTAACTCTCATCCCTTCATATTCCATACTTAAGGTCGAAGTTTCTAAGTCCCAGTCTGGGGCTGGGACTATATCTTCCACCCTGATACCACCTTCTAAGCATAAAACCAGCACAAAAAAAGTGTCTGAAATCATTTTTAATAAACCAATGGAATTAAAACTTGAATTAATTTTCTATTCCATAACATTCAATGAGTTGTTTAAACTCTTTATGCTTCACTATATATCAGATATAAAATTGTTGCCTAAAACAGAATTAAGTATGAAATGCTATACTGTATATGAATACATTTCATAAACTCTAAAGTACCTTATAAATAAAAGGGTTATGATCATCATTTTCACTTAAAGAAATTCTGTTCACTCAGCACAGCACATCTGATTTATTGACACCATACAGAAGGAGACACTCACAAGTCACCTCCCAGGGTGTTTGTCATAAAAGTTTGAGGCCTCAGATATACTCTAGGACTTCATGATGCAATCCAACCAAGGAATGAGGAAGGCAAGAAGCAAAATAAAGAGGTATTATGCCAACATGAAGGAAAATGTTCATAATGATTTCAGGCTTTTAATCACCATGCTCAGGGCTGAGACCTGCATTTCCAGTTCTCTCTGACGTCCCTCCTTTCCTCTAGATCTGGTTCCATGCTGGGAATCAGGGCACAGTGGTTGAGGTTGATAATGGTTTGACTATCAAAAATGTGAAGCATGAGCATCCTATAAGACAGGGGACTAATTACAAATACATTCTGAAAGTAAATGCTGCCATGTATTCAGCATTTACTAGAACAAAATATTAAGTAATCTATTTTATGTTTTATATACATTGTTCTCCTCTAATCCTGTGCACCTGTAAGATGCAAGAATTGTTCTTAACCCTGGGGTTGTCCTGAGAAGGCTCATAATCTACTGCCCTTTCAAACTATATTTTCCAAATGCCCGACATTGATATGAAGGAGAAACTGTGACTTATAGAGAGGAAGGACAGAACCACTGATATTATACTCCACTTCTTTTCTATGGCCTCAAACAATTTAGCCCTGGCCCTGAAATTCCAACCCCAACAGGAAACATAAAAGTCCTACAGGTAAGTGGTCTCAGCTCACCTCCTAGTTACGTAGAACTGCAGTAACCTATTATTACTTAAGACTGCCACTTCATAGAAACTAGGGAGTCCTATTCTCTACCCCAGGGTAAGTCACAGAGAGCACTTTCCTGGATGGCAGTTCTGGGGAACACAGTCGATTTCATTTTCCTCATGACTCTACTGCTGCCTGGTTGATTACCCAGGACTTGCAAGAATGAATAGAACCTGATCTAATGGGCCCTCTACTGCAGGGTGGGGAGAAGGGAGTGGAGACACCTTGCGGATGCTCTCCAGCCAAACCCAGACTGTAAAACCTTATACAGAACATGCATCCTATTTCTCATGCAAATCAGTGGCCTGAAGAAAAAGAAAATGGAGCAAGTATTATTCATTAAAAGAGACTTGGAAAACTTTACAGCCAAATACCACATAAGGACTTTGTATCCTCATGCAAACATACTGTTGAAAGAATTCTTGAGGAAACGTAAATATGGATATGTGGACTGCATATTAAACTGTATTAAAGAATTATTATTGATTGTGGTAGGTGTGATAATGGCATGGGAATTGTGCATAAACATGTTCTTATCAATTAAGAATGCATACTCAAAAATTTGCAGAAAATAAGCATTATCTCTAGCAATTGTTTTTAAAACATGCTCCCCTTGAGTAAATTAATACATAGGACAAGAGACTGGCAAAGTGTCAATAATTGTTGAACCTGGGTAAAAGGTGCATGAGCTTTACTATAGTTCTCAGTTCATTTGTGTTTGAAAGGTTTTCATAATAAAGACTTTAAGTAGATGCACTGATCCTTTTTATCTCAAAAAGAGACATTTGTACCTGCCAGTAACATATCCAAGTTTTATAAATGTAACTGGAATATCCAGATCTATTTAAATACATATGAAATCACAATTGGGTTGAATATATGGAGAGAAAAAGCAAGAAGAGCCAGGAAACTAAGGAGGCTTAGGAAGAATGAACATAACATCTGACGGAACAATCAATAATTATGTGCACAGCCACCATATAAAAGTTAATGAACTCCAAGCAAGAAAAGTTCAAGTAAAAGGTGGCAAAAGTACTAATGGAAAATAACTCTCTTTCTACTGTTCTGCAGGTGGCACAGTCCCCTTCATCCTTTAAGACCGATAAAAAGTTGCAGATCTGTGCTGCCTTTGCCAACTCCCCAAGGCTGTTAGCTGCTCCCTCATCTGAGATTCCATAAAGCTTTGCTCAGACTTTTCTATGTTTGGGTTTTTTTTCTTTTTTCCCCCCACTTTATAAGGGAAGGAATATTGACTAGCATAAGCCTTGGAGTGTGGTACATATACATGCTTAAGAAATATTGATGGAAGGGATGGATGCAAGGGTAATAGAGAAGGAAGAAAGGGAGGGAGAGAAGAAAGGAAGATGTTCTATTCCTTCCTAAAAAGAATAATCACCAGGGTCAGAGGATGGGGACTTATATTTATGAGCAAACTTCATTTAAATAATCACGAATCAATTAGAATCAGATGCTAATTTTCCTTAGTAGCCTACTAGCAGGAATTTGTTTTGTTTTGTCTTGTTTTAGCTAGACTAAATCCACACATTATCTTTGTGCAAGCAATTTATCAAATATGCCAAGCTGGAAACAGTTGAGATTTTTTATCTCTTGCTGAGAAAAGAAAGTTTTCATTGAGCTATCACATGCATGGTTATTTTTATTTGACTCTCAGCTGAAATACCCCTGCTGAAGAGCATATTGAATACTTTATTGACCATAAAATGTGCTGCTGCAATTAAAAGTTTTTTTTAAATTTTTTCCAAGCATTTTGCCTTTCTGGAGGCATTTGGAAGCTCATTCCTGTTTATCAGTTTCTAAAGGATGTTTCTGATTTAGCAAAACCGAGTTGGAAATTTAGTTAAATATCTGGCATCTTCGTGTGAGCATTTCCAACATCTGCAATTAAGCAAAGTGTTGTGAGGCTCCTGATACATAACCTACAAAGATTTTTCACGCTAGCTGAGACCCTGGAAAAAATGTTCACTAAATAAACCAGGAGTAAATCCACTTGAGACTGCCTTATAAATCATTCAGCTTTGTCAGACTGTTTCTAGGTGTGCTGAGTACTTCAAGTTATTTTAGAAGCAATCACCTCGATTTGGTGTTACCAAATAAAACAGCATAGGCCTCATGCCAGACACCTTGTTTAAACAGTAGCAAGTTTCAGATCTTGTGCCTGAGGCTGAGTTTGGAACTAGGAACTGAGGACACAAAAAACTCTAACCTGCAAGTCAAAGGGCTAGAACTACACATTCACCAGTAATATTTATTAGTGAATGGATGAATGAATGAATGGTCTCCAAGGAATATGCTTCAGTTATTTCCAGTAAGCTAACAGCAAATCAGAATAGAATGTTTGAGTTGCAACAGGACTGGTAGCTCATGCAATTTAAATCCCCCACCATATACTTCCCTCTATGTGCCCCTGCCCCCACACCAGATTATAGGGGAGCCTGGACTTGTCATCAGGTTTCAGGACTGAACCTGCGCTGTTTTCATCAGACTACACAGCTACTTTTATGGAAACTTCTTACTGAAGCATCATGCCTTCTGTTTTCATCAGACTACACAGCTACTTTTATGGAAACTTCTTACTGAAGCATCATGCCTTTTAGGAAACTATAGTCAAGCCCATGCCTCAAAGCCTTCTAGATCTAGATCTCTGAGGACACTCTGATGAGGCGGTGCAGGCAACTGCTACCACAGAGCTTCCTGTTCCATTCCACTCTCAGCTTATTCCCTGCATCTTCCCTGCCATCCCCATCAGGAAATAGACAGAGACTCCAAGGGCTACAGCTTACTTGTGCTGAGAATCTACCAGACACTCTGTGTGCTGGTGATACAGCAACGAACCAAACAGAAATGTCCCCTCCTCTCAGGGAGCACGCATTCTGGTAATTTAGAATGAGCCTGCAGTCAGGGCTTGCATCTTCACAGAGCAGGTATCTTACAAAGCATTCTCCATGAAGTTTATTTGGTTTCCTGTGGTTGTTTCTTTCTTAATTCTCTCAATAACTTTTCTTCCAGATCTCTGCTCCACTGTCACCTTCTAAGGGAAGCTTCTCATAGTCACCTGATAAAAATAATTGCTCCCACACACACCATCATTTCTCTACCCCCACCTCTCTCTATCAACTCTTACCCTGCTTTATATTTCTACAGATCCTTTACCATTATCTGACATAAGTCTATTATTTTTAGTTTATAATCTGTCTTCCCTTCCCAGAATATAAACTGCTTCAGGGCAGGCAACTTAAGTTAATTCCACTGCTAAATACCTGGCACATTAAAAGGGTTAAATTAATATTCGTTGGATGAATTAATGCATGAATAACCATGACCAGCATTATTCCTGTTTTACAGATGGGGAAACTGACACTGGGAGGATAAAAAATTTGCTCAACGTAACTGAACTGATAAGCAATGAAGCCAGGGCTCAGACCAGGTGTTTCAGAAGAGAAAGCCTGGCCTTTTGATCATTACTCTAAATTGCCCCATTTCACATAAACTATTATTTAACACGCCTAATAGTTGAGGCTTCCTAGGATGGGACGAAGACACTAAAGAGAAGAAAGACCACTGAACAATATGTAGAGAAAGGCAACAAAAGAGCTGCAAGTGTAATCCCGAAAAACTTCAGAATAAAACTTAAGACAGGATCACCTTGCATAAAATCAACATAAAAACAAGAGCTACTGAGGAAAAGTGGAAAGAAGAAAAGCTGTAGAGTCAAGCACTGATGTTAATCCTGTCTCTGCCACTAATCATCTGTTCACTTTCTCAACTTCAGTTTTCATATCTGTAAAGTGGGGGTGATGCCTACCCACGATGGTTGTTGGTAGAAGGAAATGAGATAATGAATGTAAAGTTTCTGGCACAAATTTAAGTTGAATGCACCAGTGGTTTATTTAGTCACATTTCTTTAATAAGTCCTAAGCAAATAAACAAACTTAAGTTTTGTTTATTCATCTATTAATAAAAAAGGATTGATACTGAGCATCTCAAAGGAACAGAAAGCTTTTCTCCTGAGCAGCTGGCACTGAAGGACAAGAGGCTGGTGGCAATCAGGAGCAAAAGTCCCTAATCTCAGGGAAGTTGCTCCAAATTTGTTAATCTGCTGCTGATCAGACTGATCAATTGGTCAGGCTGGGGGAGGAGGCATAGCAGCATCTATATATTTATTTAGACTTAATGCATGAACTTCCTAAGCACTGTTAGGGAAGCCACCTACTGGGCAAATATCGGGTAGAAAAATTTGGAGTTAATAAAAAATCTTTAATAAAAATATTGGTAGCATTTCTTACATATTTACTAAAAACTTTGCATTTGAATTTCTATTAATATGATTCTCAAAAAATTTTTACTGACTTTCTAGCTCTGAGGTAGTCTTAGAAATCACTTTCTCACAATTTCTATAGTTGCTGATAGAGTAGTAATGGTCTTTTGTTATGTTATGGTTGAACTGATATGATAAAATTGCATTTTTCTCTTACGTTTCATTAGAAGCTATAAATGGCTCTATCACCTCTGAAACAGCATAGGGAACACAACACATTTTTTATTTTATGAGCCTGTTTCTCTTTTTAGAATCAAACTATTTACCTAAAAAACCTAAAAATTTTAGTCTCCCTTAAAGGAGTACCAACTAACATTTTACAGTTAAAACAAAGGATTTTCATTTCTCTGTTTCTTTCCCAATTCCTATAGAAATGCAGAAGCAATTCCTCTTTGTCCTATTTGGTCAGTTTGGAATTGTTAGATTGTTCCTTTCAGTTTTGGTTTGTTTGATTGTGTGCTGTTGAGTACTTCCAGGTAGGGAATTGCTATGGGTCAAATGTGTCCCCCTGAAGTTCATGAATTGGAAACAATCCCCATCGTAACAGTACGGAGAGGGTAGGAAATCCTATTATGGTATTGGAAAGGTTGGGCTTTTAAGAGGTGATTAGATTGTGTAACGGTATGTAGAGGGTAGGAAATCCTATTATGGTATTGGAAAGGTTGGGCTTTTAAGAGGTGATTAGATTGTGAGGACTGTGCCCTTGAGAATGGGTTGATCCATTCATGGAGTAATGAGCATGGTTCTGATGCCTTTAAAAGGAGAGGAAGTGAGAGGTTAGTCTCTCTTGCTCAGCCCATTCTCAACATGTGGTACCCTGTGCTGCTGCGGAGGGTCCCTACCAAGAAAAAGGCTCTCACCAGATGTGTTCCCTGGACTTTGGACTCCTCAGCCTCTGAAACTGTAAACAATAAATTTTATTTCTTTACAAATTACCCAGTTTCAGGTATACTGTTATTAGCAACAGAAACAGACTAATACTGTAACATTTTAAAAAGCTGAGCTAAGTATTGTAAGAGATGCCTTTCCATTGCTGCCCCTGTCTTACATGGAAGAAGTCCAACTGCATGTTTATTCCCTGAGTAACTGTCTGCCACTGAAGTCGGTTTGGTATTTCTGAGTTACTCCTGAAATTATTCTTTATTTTGAAAGCAAATCAATGAAAACTCTTACATGGAAGAAGTCCAACTGCATGTTTATTCCCTGAGTAACTGTCTGCCACTGAAGTCTGGTTTGGTATTTCTGAGTTACTCCTGAAATTATTCTTTATTTTGAAAGCAAATCAATGAAAACTCCAGAAATTTGTCAACTGACATTTAGGGATATTGAAAAAGCAAATATAAAAACTCATTTTGAGAGAAAGGAAGTAATAATAAAATCAGCCAACACATTTCTTTATGTAGGTTAGATCTCTGCCAAAAAAGAGAATAAACTCATGTATAGATTTGGGCTACATAACTATCAAGACTCTACATTCAAATATTATCTGCCCCTAGAGAGCACTTAATCACAGTATTTGTCTTGACATAACTCTTCTTGTCTCTGCACAGTTTGAAAATGATTGTTGGGAAATGCATGGGTGGTGATACTATTTCTCTTTAGCAGAGAAAGCTTAGCTATCTTATTACAGAATGAGCAGAAGACTTGCAATCAGCAGTCCTGGGTCTGAATTCTGGCTTCACCAACTGCCAAGAATACAAATATCACTTATTTGAACTTCTTTTTTTCCCCTTGTAAAGTGGTACTAGTGATGCTTGCCACACAATCAATGGCCTGTTACCAAATGTCATCATAACCAGTAAAAAAAAAGTCACTTGAATTTGAATCTTGTCTGCAAAATTAACAGTGAAGCCACATAAATGACTTCTTGGGAAAATCAACCGAAGAGTAGTCCAGAAATTTTGTAGTCACAGGTGAATTCAGTATTGGGTCTACAAGTATGGTCTCTGCAGATGGAAAGATGTGGGTCAGCTTGTGAGTCAAATATTAGGTACTTGTCCTTATGCAAGTAATTTGACCTCAGTCTGCCTTATTTCCCTCATCTGCAGAATGGTATGATAATAGAACCAACTTCCTAGTTTTATTTTAAGAAACAAATTCATAAAACATCTACTTACCACATAGCAAGGCACATAGGGAACCAGTCAATAAAAATGATTGATTTTTTAATAAAAATGAACAAAATTCATCCATTCAATAAAAATTTTAGCATGTGCATTATGTCCCAGATGCTGTCCTAGGTACTGCGGATACAGTGGTAAATAAAACCAGTAACTTCTCTGTTCTCATGAAACACTTTCTAGTAAGGAACAGATTGGATAATGCCCATAGCGATAAATTTTTTGAAGACAGTAAAATAAGGCAAAGTGACTAGTGAGTATCTGAAGACATATGTGTGTGGTTACATGGGAGAGTGTATTTTGGGGAGGGACTTTAAAAATAGGCTGATCATACCCTGTCTTTCTGAGCAAGTAAGGTTTGAGCTTTGACCTAGATGAGCATAAGGAGCCAACTGTATGCTATGAAGACAATCTGCAGGCATTTGGCACATGCTTATTCAAGATGTGTTTTCAGACTTTCTACAGTCTGTCCTTTCTGTGCACCTGGAGTCCAGATTCCAACACATGTACTTTGCTCACTGCGTTTAACCAAAGGGACATGCACAGATGTACAGTGTCCTTGGAATTAGAGGTTCCCAGCTATGAGACTTAGTAGCTGGGTGATAGTGGACTCAATACTTAGGCACCACTCAGCCTCACTTATCTCATCTACAAAACAACTCTGAAAGACAGCTATTTATGGAATGTTTCTGGCGTAGTGAGTGGTATGGAAGAGAACCTTCATGTGGTGATTATGGTCACTATTAGAGGAATATTCTGGTTAAGAGCTCTGCTGCCTACTAGCAATGTGACCTTGGGTAAGTCATGTGACTTCTCTGTGCCTCAGTTTCCTAACTTGTGAGATAGAGATAATAATAATAATAATAATAATAATAGCCATTTATTAAACTTGTGTGGAAAATTAACAGAGCTGCATAAAGCACTTTGAATGGGTGCTGGCACAGAGCAAAACTCAGTAAGAGTTTGTTATCAGTATCAGTTTTGACATTGACATTGGCCATAATAAAATAGTCCAGAGGCTCATGTGAAAGAAAGGACTATTGACTTAGAAAATATGAATAGGAATTCATTTGTCTCCATGCAAAACTTCTATAACACTCAGAACAATCATGCACACCATTCTTCCACCTTATTCTGAAGATTTTGAAACATTGATTAAATTTCTCAACCTAATGATGTGGTAGAATCCTTGCTTTGGATAGTTTTGCCCTAAAATGGGCAAAATCTTTTAATTTACATGTTTCTCTAAGATTGAGTCCAATTAGCATGACACTGCTCTCCAGTCAACACTGGCTATATTTCATGTGTCATTTACAAATCACAAAAGTAATTTTAACACATTCCCAACTGGAAATAAAAAGAAATGGTTTGACTGATTATTCTTGGTTTTATGCTAGCAGGATATACCAATCTTCGCAGAATCATGGAATCTTTAATTTAGAAGATCATCTGAGATGGTTTTGGCCAAGGACAATAATTGTGATACTTACTACAGACATAGTAATTGATCAGGACATTTTTTTATGCCTGACCTGACCTTGAGTATAGTTTTAACACCGAGGTGAGGAAGAGGAGACCTATTGACCTGGTCTCAGCCTCCCACTTCAGAGCTGACTTCGGAGCAGTCTAAAGTCCTCATAGGTGAACTTACTTTGAAATGACAACCTAAATTTCCAAATCCTCATGCCCATGTTCTTGCCCCACTCCTTGTGACCTGCTATTAAGTGCCTGTCTGAAAACGGCTGTGGATCCAGGAGGGATGGAATTACAATATGGCTCAGTATCCTCATGTTTCATCTCTGCTTGAGTTTACTGTACTACCCCTCCCGTTTCCTGCTCTTGATTTCTTTGCTGTCTTTTCTAACTATTTTCACTGACATAAATATTCTGCTACATCCAACCAGAAAAAGAAAGGACTAAGACTAATGGTCTTGAAATATTCTATTCAGCCACACTCGGACACAAGATTAGCCTCCTCCAAGCAGCGATACTGAGAATAAATATAAATATTGATGTCCTCANCTTAAAGGAGTACCAACTAACATTTTACAGTTAAAACAAAGGATTTTCATTTCTCTGTTTCTTTCCCAATTCCTATAGAAATGCAGAAGCAATTCCTCTTTGTCCTATTTGGTCAGTTTGGAATTGTTAGATTGTTCCTTTCAGTTTTGGTTTGTTTGATTGTGTGCTGTTGAGTACTTCCAGGTAGGGAATTGCTATGGGTCAAATGTGTCCCCCTGAAGTTCATGAATTGGAAACAATCCCCATCGTAACAGTACGGAGAGGGTAGGAAATCCTATTATGGTATTGGAAAGGTTGGGCTTTTAAGAGGTGATTAGATTGTGAGGACTGTGCCCTTGAGAATGGGTTGATCCATTCATGGAGTAATGAGCATGGTTCTGATGCCTTTAAAAGGAGAGGAAGTGAGAGGTTAGTCTCTCTTGCTCAGCCCATTCTCAACATGTGGTACCCTGTGCTGCTGCGGAGGGTCCCTACCAAGAAAAAGGCTCTCACCAGATGTGTTCCCTGGACTTTGGACTCCTCAGCCTCTGAAACTGTAAACAATAAATTTTATTTCTTTACAAATTACCCAGTTTCAGGTATACTGTTATTAGCAACAGAAACAGACTAATACTGTAACATTTTAAAAAGCTGAGCTAAGTATTGTAAGAGATGCCTTTCCATTGCTGCCCCTCTCTTACATGGAAGAAGTCCAACTGCATGTTTATTCCCTGAGTAACTGTCTGCCACTGAAGTCGGTTTGGTATTTCTGAGTTACTCCTGAAATTATTCTTTATTTTGAAAGCAAATCAATGAAAACTCCAGAAATTTGTCAACTGACATTTAGGGATATTGAAAAAGCAAATATAAAAACTCATTTTGAGAGAAAGGAAGTAATAATAAAATCAGCCAACACATTTCTTTATGTAGGTTAGATCTCTGCCAAAAAAGAGAATAAACTCATGTATAGATTTGGGCTACATAACTATCAAGACTCTACATTCAAATATTATCTGCCCCTAGAGAGCACTTAATCACAGTATTTGTCTTGACATAACTCTTCTTGTCTCTGCACAGTTTGAAAATGATTGTTGGGAAATGCATGGGTGGTGATACTATTTCTCTTTAGCAGAGAAAGCTTAGCTATCTTATTACAGAATGAGCAGAAGACTTGCAATCAGCAGTCCTGGGTCTGAATTCTGGCTTCACCAACTGCCAAGAATACAAATATCACTTATTTGAACTTCTTTTTTTCCCCTTGTAAAGTGGTACTAGTGATGCTTGCCACACAATCAATGGCCTGTTACCAAATGTCATCATAACCAGTAAAAAAAAAGTCACTTGAATTTGAATCTTGTCTGCAAAATTAACAGTGAAGCCACATAAATGACTTCTTGGGAAAATCAACCGAAGAGTAGTCCAGAAATTTTGTAGTCACAGGTGAATTCAGTATTGGGTCTACAAGTATGGTCTCTGCAGATGGAAAGATGTGGGTCAGCTTGTGAGTCAAATATTAGGTACTTGTCCTTATGCAAGTAATTTGACCTCAGTCTGCCTTATTTCCCTCATCTGCAGAATGGTATGATAATAGAACCAACTTCCTAGTTTTATTTTAAGAAACAAATTCATAAAACATCTACTTACCACATAGCAAGGCACATAGGGAACCAGTCAATAAAAATGATTGATTTTTTAATAAAAATGAACAAAATTCATCCATTCAATAAAAATTTTAGCATGTGCATTATGTCCCAGATGCTGTCCTAGGTACTGCGGATACAGTGGTAAATAAAACCAGTAACTTCTCTGTTCTCATGAAACACTTTCTAGTAAGGAACAGATTGGATAATGCCCATAGCGATAAATTTTTTGAAGACAGTAAAATAAGGCAAAGTGACTAGTGAGTATCTGAAGACATATGTGTGTGGTTACATGGGAGAGTGTATTTTGGGGAGGGACTTTAAAAATAGGCTGATCATACCCTGTCTTTCTGAGCAAGTAAGGTTTGAGCTTTGACCTAGATGAGCATAAGGAGCCAACTGTATGCTATGAAGACAATCTGCAGGCATTTGGCACATGCTTATTCAAGATGTGTTTTCAGACTTTCTACAGTCTGTCCTTTCTGTGCACCTGGAGTCCAGATTCCAACACATGTACTTTGCTCACTGCGTTTAACCAAAGGGACATGCACAGATGTACAGTGTCCTTGGAATTAGAGGTTCCCAGCTATGAGACTTAGTAGCTGGGTGATAGTGGACTCAATACTTAGGCACCACTCAGCCTCACTTATCTCATCTACAAAACAACTCTGAAAGACAGCTATTTATGGAATGTTTCTGGCGTAGTGAGTGGTATGGAAGAGAACCTTCATGTGGTGATTATGGTCACTATTAGAGGAATATTCTGGTTAAGAGCTCTGCTGCCTACTAGCAATGTGACCTTGGGTAAGTCATGTGACTTCTCTGTGCCTCAGTTTCCTAACTTGTGAGATAGAGATAATAATAATAATAATAATAATAATAGCCATTTATTAAACTTGTGTGGAAAATTAACAGAGCTGCATAAAGCACTTTGAATGGGTGCTGGCACAGAGCAAAACTCAGTAAGAGTTTGTTATCAGTATCAGTTTTGACATTGACATTGGCCATAATAAAATAGTCCAGAGGCTCATGTGAAAGAAAGGACTATTGACTTAGAAAATATGAATAGGAATTCATTTGTCTCCATGCAAAACTTCTATAACACTCAGAACAATCATGCACACCATTCTTCCACCTTATTCTGAAGATTTTGAAACATTGATTAAATTTCTCAACCTAATGATGTGGTAGAATCCTTGCTTTGGATAGTTTTGCCCTAAAATGGGCAAAATCTTTTAATTTACATGTTTCTCTAAGATTGAGTCCAATTAGCATGACACTGCTCTCCAGTCAACACTGGCTATATTTCATGTGTCATTTACAAATCACAAAAGTAATTTTAACACATTCCCAACTGGAAATAAAAAGAAATGGTTTGACTGATTATTCTTGGTTTTATGCTAGCAGGATATACCAATCTTCGCAGAATCATGGAATCTTTAATTTAGAAGATCATCTGAGATGGTTTTGGCCAAGGACAATAATTGTGATACTTACTACAGACATAGTAATTGATCAGGACATTTTTTTATGCCTGACCTGACCTTGAGTATAGTTTTAACACCGAGGTGAGGAAGAGGAGACCTATTGACCTGGTCTCAGCCTCCCACTTCAGAGCTGACTTCGGAGCAGTCTAAAGTCCTCATAGGTGAACTTACTTTGAAATGACAACCTAAATTTCCAAATCCTCATGCCCATGTTCTTGCCCCACTCCTTGTGACCTGCTATTAAGTGCCTGTCTGAAAACGGCTGTGGATCCAGGAGGGATGGAATTACAATATGGCTCAGTATCCTCATGTTTCATCTCTGCTTGAGTTTACTGTACTACCCCTCCCGTTTCCCGCTCTTGATTTCTTTGCTGTCCTTTCTAACTATTTTCACTGACATAAATATTCTGCTACATCCAACCAGAAAAAGAAAGGACTAAGACTAATGGTCTTGAAATATTCTATTCAGCCACACTCGGACACAAGATTAGCCTCCTCCAAGCAGCGATACTGAGAATAAATATAAATATTGATGTCCTCATCCGTAATGTTGCTGTGCATCTCAATTACTCATGGTTTTCCCCACTAAAAACTTTGTTCACTTGCTACCTGCTTCCCTTTAAGCCTCCTTTCTTAATATTTAACTGCCAGAGCCCAAACTTAACCAAAATCAGCAACTAGAATCTAATGGTTCACTGAAGAATTGTGACAATCTTTCATGGTCTCCTGATGCTAAT
>NW_007730668.1:93053-96709 GCF_000696425.1 Galeopterus variegatus
TTTCTAATTCTTTATTGCCCTGTAAAACAAATAAGTGGCTCGATGTGAACCACAAAATGGTCATGAAGCCCATTCCCACTGTGTTCCGCAGACACTCTCAATGCATTCTATGTCAAGACCAGCAGGAAATGACCAAAAGATATCTTAATGATGTAGGAGTATGTTCATTTATTCATTTAACAGATATTCATTGACCAACTATTAAATGGCAGGTGACTATGAGTATGTATCTATGAGTCTGATATTTTTGTTCTTATAGGAAAGAAATGATAAATCTCAAAAAATTGAATAGCCCTCTGTGCTTGTAACAACTGGCCATAGCAATAGGTACACCTCTTCTTTGTCAGTACACCTTGTTAAGAACACCCTTCATAACCTTTTCAACAATGTAAGTCCTAAATTGTACCATGGCAGTTAGTAAGGTATGATACACAGTCCCTCTCTGTGTACTTTTTTAAAAATGCCCATCTGAGACTTGTTCAGTGAAGAAATGGAAATCATCTAAAATATGAAGAAAATAAAAATGCATTATCTGTAATTGTTCAAAATTTGATTAAACCTATGAAACCAATAGCAGAGCAAAATGATATATTCACTCAGTAACATACTAAACAGCCAGTACAATGATCTCTCGCTCTCTTTTTTTATCTTATAATCAAATGAAAAGCATAATTCTTATGTTCAAATGTAAATATTCAATTTATAATATTAACATAAATTTGCAAAATAAGAACCTAAGAAGGCAAAAAAAAAAAAACCTGAAAATAAATATACCCTAACATTAAAATTGAGTGCTTCCTATAATGAGGCTGTACACTTTTTCATTATTTCTTCTAAATTCATCTTTTCCAAACATAGTCCAATGGAGTGAGAGGGAGGGAGATGATATCGGTTAAAAACAAATTCATTAGTTTTGGGGTTTTTTTTAACTTCTTATTTTGCAAATTGGAAATTACCAAAATGCCTAAATGGCTAACTGGGGGGTAGAACAAGGAGTCACAGCTATACACATATGACATCCATATGATGGATAATTATGAAGCTATTCAAAAATTATGGTTTAATACCTAAAGCAATTACCCAGATTCAATGTAATCCCCATTGTAATACCAATGAAATCCTTTATAGAAAAAGAAAAAACAATCCTAACATTCATATAGAACAACAAAAGACTCCAAATGGCCAAAGCAATCCTGAGCAAAAAAAAAATAAAGCTTGAGGCATACACTACCTGACCTCAAATTATTCTACAAAGCTACAGTAACAAAAACAGTGTGGAACTAGCAAGAAAACAGACACTCGGACCAATGGAACAGAATAGAGAATCCAGAAATCTACCCATTTACTTACAGCCAACTGATCTTTGACAAAGACACCATGAACATGGGGAAAATACTGCCTCTTCAATAAATCATGCTGGGGAAACTGGACATCCATGTGTAGAAGCATGAAACTAGACCTGTACCTCTTGCCATATACCAAAATCATCTCAAAATGGATTAAAGACTNCACAATGGAATGCTACTCTCTATAAAGAAGAATGAAATTCTGCCATTTGCAGCAACATGGAAGAACTCAGAGAAAATCATGTTAAGTGAAATAAGCCAGGCACAGAGAGGGAAATACCACATGTCCTCACTCATAATCTGGTGCTAAAAAATAAACATATAAATGGGGGAAAAAAAAGAAAGAAAGATACAACAATCACAATAATACATTAAACTTTCAAAAGGAGAGAACAGAACTGAGGTTACCAGAGATGGGAAGGAGGAGGGGGAGGGACGTTAATGGAGGAATTGGTGAAGGGCCATGAGAAGTGATTACATTGTATAACATTGAATATATTGATTGGAGCATCAGATATTGCACAAAAATTATGATATTCAACTCTGAACCCCACAGAAATGTATAATCAACTATACTACAACAAAAAAAAAATAGGCTTAAGGAAAGTATTTGATGATATAATTTTAAATTTAAAAAAAATCATAAATCTCCATATACAATATCTTGCCCTAAATGAATGGTGGAAATGTTAGAGCAACACTGTCTAACAGAAAGATAATATGCAATTTTAATTTTTCTACTACCCACATTTTAAAAAGTAAAAAAAAAAAAAATTAAATTAAACTTCATAATGTATTTTATTTAACCCAATATATCCAAAATATTACTTCAACACACAATCAACATGAAAAAATTATTAATGAAATATTTACATTTTTTGTACTAAGTATTTGGAAATCTGGTGTTTATTTTACATTTATAGCACTTCTCAATTTGGACCATCTACATTCCAGTGCTCATTAGCCTCACATAGCCTGTGACTACCCTTTTGGACAGCACAGCATTGGAGTGAAACAGAGAATGTTAAAAACTTTCCTTTCATAGTACGTTTTTCTCCTTGAGTATTTTGTGTATGTGTGTGTTCCCCAAACTCTCTTATCTATTTACTCAGTAAGCAGTATCTAAATCTAGATAAAGAAATAAATATTTTTATTTATTTTATATTATGATCTTTATAATTAGTTGCTTATTTTAATGCACTGTTTTCCTTATTTTATATTTCCTCCAGTGCCTAGTACAGTACTAGACTCAATAAATCTGGGTTGGTATCAACTTATAAAATACTAACAAAAATTAATTTTGAACAGAACTGGCTGCTCTTTGTTAGAGGAGTCTCAGGACAAAGCCAAGTATATTGTTCTTCAACGACAAACATAAAACAAACAAATAAGGACACCATTTTTATATTATTCTGAAGAATTAAAGCCAACCGTAATAAACAAAGATAGATTCTACTGGCCAACAGTTAAACATTTTATTAGTGCTTCTTGAGCAGGGGCAATGAGATTCTTCCACCATTAATCAAAACCCTCTCCCAATCTTCTTAGAATGGATTTTCACAGAAAGTATGTGTATTTGCAAGAGTGAAAAAGGGAGGGAAAATCTCAGAAGGTTAGCAGGGGATGCACAGAGAGATGGAATTGGAAGGGAAGGATTCATATGATAATCTGAGAAGTGATCCTACTTTCAATGGATACCATCTGGGATCACTGGGTATAAGTGTTCCTGTCTAGGACAGTGCTTGGTACACAGTGAATGCTTAATAATCGCTTCTAAAATGAATGGGAAAATGCACAATTGATCTAATTTCCTTGTCAGGACTCTCAGTAATGCATCCCTCACAACGAGCACAGGTCCACTGCACAACAATTCTTGAATCATGGTTGAGTTCACACAAACGAAATGAGAACATTGCCCAAATTATATCTTTCTGATATCATTTTAACTATGGTTGTTGACTGTGTGTCATAATAAACAAAGCCCACGGCTATGTATTCCTCTAACACAATAGCACATGCCATTTGATGCTTGTTATGCACAAGATGCTGATGATTATGCTTAGACAGAGAGACAGAATGAACTGCAAGGTCAGCCTAGTTGTAACCAACAAATACAATTGGCTTTGCTCTATTCCCAAATGAAAGTTTAATAATTCTTTTTTTTAACTGAGTAAAAACAATAAATTTTGAACATTTTTCCATTGGTTACTAAAAATAACAGTCCCTTCAGGGGTGTGGAGCAAAAGCTGTAGCTAGTAATAAAGAGTAATTCACCATTCTGGAGTGTCTTTTGGGAGCCAGGACATTAGC
>NW_007730668.1:97247-99654 GCF_000696425.1 Galeopterus variegatus
CAATTGATCTAATTTCCTTGTCAGGACTCTCAGTAATGCATCCCTCACAACGAGCACAGGTTCACTGCACAACAATTCTTGAATCATGGTTGAGTTCACACAAATGAAATGAGAACATTGCCCAAGTTATATCTTTCTGATATCATTTTAACTATGGTTGTTGACTGTGTGTCATAATAAAAAAAGCCCACGGCTTGTATTCCTCTAACACAATAGCACATGCCATTTGATGCTTGTTATGCACAAGATGCTGATGATTATGCTTAGACAGAGAGACAGAATGAACTGCAAGGTCAGCCTAGTTGTAACCAACAAATACAATTGGCTTTGCTCTATTCCCACAATGAAAGTTTAATAATTCTTTTTTTTTAACTGAGTAAAAACAATAAATTTTGAACATTTTTCCATTGGTTACTAAAAATAACAGTCCCTTCAGGGGTGTGGAGCAAAAGCTGTAGCTAGTAATAAAGAGTAATTCACCATTCTGGAGTGTCTTTTGGGAGCCAGGACATTAGCTGTCAGTGGTAAGTGCCGAAGAACTTGGGTCTGTCCCCTGAGCTGGTTAATCTTAGGCGAGTTATTTCTCTTCTCTGAGTCTCAATTTTCTCAGGAAAAGGGAATAATGAAAACTAAGCTTTCACAGTTACTCAAAGGATTAAATAATATAAGTAGAGTGCTTCTTCCATGGTAGATGCTAAACTTTTCATTTCAGCTTTGGTATATACATCTCTCTTTCATTGAAAAATGAAGGTGCACAAGGAAGAAAAACAATTGCTGATTTATCTCAAATTGTAAAAATTATTGAGTTTGCTTTATATGGTTTGAAGAAAGACTCCTGAGCCAACACACAGAATTTGGAAGCAGCCCGTGAGTTAATAGATTTGCTAGGAAATGGCTCGAGTGCCAGGAACTCCAGATAAGAGGAAAATTTATGCAATTAGATCATTTAGTCAAAATGCAATTATGCATTTTGTAATGAACAGTATGATTCTGTAGGTAAAGCCAGGATAATAGAGGGAAAGCAGTAAGACAAAATTTGATTTATTAAACAGGCTTCACAGACCTGCAGAAATGAAAATCATATAAGTATGATATGCAGGCATTTTCCACAATGGCTGGAGTTAACAAGTAAATTATTTCAGACAATTGTGTGGAGAACAGAGAGGGTGCAGACTGGCAATTCTAGGAAGATGGCTATAATATCAGCCACGGAGACACACTTTGAAGTTCAGGAGAAGATAAAAGGCGAAGATGTCAACAGTGGCAATACTCAGTGAGTGCCAATTAATGTGCAAAGTTTGCAACTAGGAAGAGGAATAAGAAAAATCCAATGAGAAAGCTCATCAATGAGTTAGTCTGATTTGGAGAGAAAGTGGGAGAAGTAATAGCCTTGGGCTATATCATGACATTAAGGCATTTGTTTTCAGCAAATTATTTATATAAAAATGAAATAAAGTGTGTCATAGTGGCTCCCCATAGTTGGCGAAGATGAATTATGTCCAGTCAGGATCAGAAACCCAAATACATAAGCCACTAACAACTAATGCCTTGGCTCCCAGAAGACACTAGAGGATGGCGACTTCACTCTTTAACAGCAGCTCAGGCATTTGTTCCACCCCCCTGGAGGGACTGGGCCACATGGGAGGCTTCGAAAACTCTCCTGTTCTTTCCATCCAAGTCTCAGACGAGAGGAAGACTAAGGGACCTGCTACAGTGTCCTCTTTTCTTTATCTGCTGCACCTCGTGCTTCTTAGGACCACGAAGCACCCCAGACCTCCTCTAAAACCCCAGCTTAGCTGGAAGGAAAACATGCCACACACAGGTATTGAAGACAGTCTGGGGAAGAAGAGAGTTTGCCCTGGCAGTCCCATTCATAACTCCTTTGCTTCTCTCATTGAAAGCTTTGTATGAAGCACCAACTCTAGCAGACCAATAGCAAGCTGTGTCAAGTTGGGATGGAGCCTAGTGTTTCCCCCCAACATTAAGTGGAGCTACTCTCAGTGAGTGTACACTATTGCTATGACAGCCAAATAATAGCAATATTGGTAGGAATTTAAGATGGCATGTGACTGTTTTTGTGGTTGTTTTTCTATCAAGAGAATCACATCTTTTTTGTCTTATAGGGCCACTTGAGTTGCCTTATTAATTATGCAAACAGATACCCAATGCTCTGGGAGAAAGCAATAGTAAGTGAGTGTGTGTGCGCGCACACGTGTGTGTACACGTGCTTGTGTGTGTTGCTTGGAAAAACTGTTTCATCTCTTTGTTATACAAACATGGTCCCTATGGAGAAAGTGGGCAATTCTCTGTTAGACAGAGAGGAGTTACTCCCTGGAGGGACGTGGATTCAGGAAGGTGAGCCAGGCTCAGAGATGGCCTCAGTGGTCTTTGAGGAGGGCTCACGTTC
>NW_007730668.1:100219-101020 GCF_000696425.1 Galeopterus variegatus
ACTGTTTCATCTCTTTGTTATACAAACATGGTCCCTATGGAGAAAGTGGGCAATTCTCTGTTAGACAGAGAGGAGTTACTCCCTGGAGGGACGTGGATTCAGGAAGGTGAGCCAGGCTCAGAGATGGCCTCAGTGGTCTTTGAGGAGGGCTCACGTTCTTCAGCACAGCATGTGGTCGAATCTGGAAGTCCCTCAGGAACCACAGACCTTAACACTCGGCTGTGGGGAAAGAGACTGAAGATGAGCATGTGAAGACAGACGTACAGACAGCTGCAATCCCAGAACCCAAGCACTATGGTGCAAGTGCAGGGAGGTGGTTAGGAAAACGCACAAAGTATCCAAGTGGCTGTTCGACTGTAGAGTCGTCTGCAACAGCGACACCATGTGGTCATGATGTGTCATAGCAGCAGCGGACTAGGATTATAGTTTTCTCTCCACTTGGCCTTTCACATGGGACTAGCTCTCTCTGGGTGAGGGTTCCTGGATTGCAAGGGAATGGCGGAGGAGGTGGAACGGTAGGAAACCTCAGGCATCTTCCTGCTAATGGGGCAGGTGAAGGTCTGAACAATACGTTCTCTTAACAAATGAGAGACGGTGGTCATGGGGTTCTGCCTGATTTATGCAGGGACATGGGCCATCCCACTTTCCATAATATGAAAGCACTGTGATTGACATGCATCGATCTCATTTAATGTCTCCATAATAACCCTCGAAGCAACCTTTGTTGCACCATTTTACACAAGGAAAACCGAGGACTAGAAAATTTGAATAGTTTGCCCAAAGATCACTCAGATCGTAAAA
>NW_007730668.1:101670-102702 GCF_000696425.1 Galeopterus variegatus
GGAAAGCCAGGTAGGAAAATGGGTAGATACCACAGGAAAGGGAGTCAGGGAATCTCTCTGTAGAGTAACACCTGAGAAGAGGCGAGGGAGAGGACCAAAGAGAAGACTCCAAGTGTTAAAGCTCTAGAAGGGAATTAGCTTTAGGAAAGAGCATGGAGGCCAATGGGATTGGAACCCAGAGACCAAGGGCAGGAATGCTAAGAGATGACACTGGAGGGGGTCACAGCCAGATCATGCAGGGCTTAATCTGCCCTGAGAAAGTTTTAGTCCAAGACTGATGGGAATCAATCCCCCTGAGGGTTTGGAAAAGGGATGTGGCAAAGGTGACTTACATTTTAAAGGATAATGCCAAGGCTCTGTGGGCTTGGGAGGCAGTGTCAGAAAGAAAGCAAAGACATGGAGGGGGAGGCAGCAGAGGGAGCGATTCAGGTGGCAGAGGTCGATAGCAGGTGGGAGAGGTTGACTGCTCAGAACAGAGAGGTGGCTGCAGCTGGCTTTATCTGCAACTGTGCAATTCTTATAAGTTCTGTGACGCTGAGTTTAATTAATCCCTTCAGTCTTAGCTTATTTTTTATTTCAAAGTACGTCATTAGAACTTTATAAGTCTGTGAAGAAAGCAAACTTACAAAAAATTGTATATCCTGAAATATATGAATCATGGAATAATTGTTTTTCCCCTGCCATANAAAAAAAAAAAAAAATCTGATTTCATTTCTTGTTACATTAACTAATGGAGTAGTGGACTTGGAGTTAGAAAGTGTGGGCTTTATTTATCCATCCATTCACTTATGTAAATAAAAATTCATTTATTGTCTACAGGGCACTATTCTAGGTAACTGAGATGCAGCGGTGATCAAAACAAAGACAGTACCCTCTTGGCAACTGCATTCTAGTGAAGAGGAAAGAAAATGAACGATGAAACAATGTATTTTGGATCAAGTGTCAAGTTGCAATTTTTGCAACAAAGAAAAGGAAAGCCAGGTAGGAAAATGGGTAGATACCACAGGAAAGGGAGTCAGGGAATCTCTCTGT
>NW_007730668.1:104614-111459 GCF_000696425.1 Galeopterus variegatus
TAAAAAAAAAGAATAAGGAAATAATAATTCCTGAATTCCCCCATCCCAAAGATAATCTTTGGTATATTGGCTTCAAAAATATACAATCTTGTCATATGGTGTTTTTCACCTAAAATATATTGTCAAAATGTATGGCACTTAATAATCTTTTAGTGGCTATGTTACATTTAATCATGCAATATATCAATTGATTTTTTTTCACATTTCGGGTTTTTTAACTTTTTTTTGGTATAACAATATTCTGGTTTAAAAACTTTGGACTCATCTCTCAGTTTGTTATGTAGAAGACTACCAGAAATAGAGCTCCTCCATCAAAGGATAAAAAAGTGAAAAGGCTTTTCATGTATATGGCCAAGTTCACCTCCAGAGCCTACACCAATTCACACTCCTGTAAAAATGCTGCTCCCTCCACACTCTCATCAACACCTGTTTTTATATGCTTCTTAAAACTACTCCAATAGTATCACGAAGGAAAATGGGATGCTGTTATCATTTATATCTTATTAATAGTGAACATTTTCTTTTCATATGTTTACTGGCCATTTCTATTTGTGCATTTCTAAAATGCTTTATGTTCCTTTGCCAGGTTTTCTATTTGAGTGTTTGTATCATAATAAAAGAGGAAGTTAACCTTTCTCATATATGTTCCAAATATTTTCCCCTGTCACATATTATTTCATTTTATTTCTGGTACTTTTTAACAGCAGACATTTTCAATTTTGATTCAGTCAAATCTATCAGTGTTTTCTTTCATGTTTTTTGCCTGTGTTTTTCAGCTTAGAAATTGCTTCCCTGCTCTTAGAATTAGTCATTATTTTATTTTGAAGAAAACTATTTCCTTTTTCATGGAAGAAGATTTCTTGATATTTTTTCTGTGGATATTCATTTAGTTACCTTGCATGAGAAGGAAGGTTGTTGGTCTATAAATCAAATGCAAGTTTCTATTACTGTGAGGTTAATAAAATGAGTACAGGCATCAGTAGAGGACAGATTGACCAGTTGCCAATCAATTCAAATCAGAATTTGCTTTAACATGGATCATGTATTCTGGAGTGTTTTCACATTGATAGTACAATTAACTAGAAAGTGCAGTGAACAGGCCTGGGTGTCACAAAGTAACACTCTAGCAACTCTGTGACCCACAGAAAATTGTCTGGCTTACCTCTTCCTGACTCTCCTTTTCTTCTGGTATAAAAATGAAATTCAAGTTAATGTTCTCAAAGATGTCTTCTGGGCCGGCCTGTGGCTCACTCGGGAGAGTGCGGTGCTGATCAAAGATGTCTTCACTCTCTAACTTACCATAAATTTATATTTTTCAGATACACTTGGATAATAGCTCACCCAGTTCAATGACACTAATCAATAATCAATAATCAATTACCACTATAATAGTACACAAGGATCACTAAAGTACCCTCATACTCCATAAAGCATACCCTTTTGAGAAAATACAACTAAAAATGGGAAATTTTTAGACTAAATGTAATATGACAATAAACTGTGCTATTTCTACAGTAAGATATAATGGTGAAAATTTACATCAGAAACACACCATCAAATGAGACTGAAATATCTGTCCCTTCTGATCACATTTACATGTATATAAACCCTCACAATCTTACACACATCAAGACTCATATTATGAACTCTGCCACTGGTGAGCGATTGATAACTTATAGGCAAGGAAAGATACACTCTGCCACTCGACTGTCTTAATGAGCCCATTACAAACATAGAACTTTATTTGCTTATTATTTTTAATATTTCAGTTATTCTTAAATAATGTTATCACAAATTTATACTTCTTATGATTTTCCTCTCTCATATACCCATTAACAAAAGTTGAAATTTTACTCTAAATTCCCAAACCAAGGAAACATTTGCCTATAAAATTCTGCAAACTTAGAGTGTAATCATATAAACAACCTTAGACTATAAACTCTAATTCAGGAGAGAGAGATGATAGTTTGATTATTATGAATCACTAAGTAAGGACATAGTCCTTCAAAGAGAAATACAGGACAACTATTCTGGTGAGACTGAAGTTTCAAGGCAAGGAAAAAATGCATAATTTTTATTATTTTATGATAAAAAGGAAGCCACATAGTAACTCCTCAAAGATAAATATGTTTTCTTTTTTGTTTGTTTGTTTGTTTTCCTTGAACTTAAAGTCGAAAAATATTGTTCTACTGTNTTTTACTCTAAATTCCCAAACCAAGGAAACATTTGCCTATAAAATTCTGCAAACTTAGAGTATAATCATATAAACAATCTTAGAGTATAAACTCTAATTCAGGAGAGAGAGATGATAGTTTGATTATTATGAATCACTAAGTAAGGACATAGTCCTTCAAAGACAAATACAGGACAACTATTCTGGTGAGACTGAAGTTTCAAGGCAAGGAAAAAATGCATAATTTTTATTATTTTATGATCAAAAGGAAGCCACATAGTAACTCCTCAAAGATAAATATGTTCTCTTTTTTGTTTGTTTGTTTGTTTTCCTTGAACTTAAAGTCGAAAAATATTGTTCTACTGTGTTGCTTTACAGAAGAGACACTGCATACTGTAACACAAAATATTACAAAGAACATTTTTCACAGCAAATGCAGAAGCATAGTTCACATAACTCTAGAAGTATCCTTTGGTAAAAAAAATAAGACATAATGTAAAAATAAGATTATTGGAGTAGCCAAGTTAATAGGATCCAAATATACTTCAATGTAATAATAATAATAAACTAAATTTATTGAGCTATCACTCTGTGCCAGCTACTCTGTCGCCAGACTACCTCTATGAAAATCCCAACTCAGTCACTTACTGACTGTGTGACCTTGGGCCAATTCTGCAGCTTTCTTTGTAAAGCGGGGAAAGTACTAATAGCACCCACTTCATAGGGCTGTTGTGAGAATTAAATTTATGGGTGTGCTGTATGACTGTGTGTGTGTGTGTGTGTGTGTTTGCAGGGATAGAACATGTTAATATACAACTGAATATTGCTCTTCCTATTTTCCATTCTATTAATTACTGTATCACAAAGGTTTTTATCATGGTGAAAAACAAAATGTGTCGTTTTCCAAGAAAGATATTTAGATGAATGTAAGCACTCTGCTTTCATCTTTATGGTAATTTTAAGGATGTCATAAATTTGCAGTGGTAATTATGAAGTATAATGTGTGTGTGTGTGTGTGTGTGTGTGTGTGTGTATCTATGTCTGGGGTCACAAAACACAGCAGCAAGGATGGTCACCCTATTAGCATTTGAAATATATAAAAACATTGTTAAGGACAAATTTTCCTGCTACAGTGACTGGAAAACATAAAGTTAAGAACAGCATGGTGATTACAGTTAATAATGATGTGTTGTATACTTGAAAATTTCTTAGAGATTAGAAGTTGAATATTTTCACCACAATAAAAGATTAGTATATAAGGTGATGGATATGTTAATTAGTTTCATTTAATCATTTCACAATGTATACATACATCAAAATATCTTGTTGTACACCCTAAATATATACAATTTAATTTGTCCATTTGTCCATAAGTTTTCTGATGAAGAAAAACTAAGGGAATTTGCCAGCAGAAGACCTAAACTAAAAGGACACCTAAATGAAGTTATCTATCTAACAGAAATGATGAACAAAGGAATCTTAGAGCATCAGGAAGGAAGAAAGAAAAATGAAAGAGTAAAAATGTGGGTAAATAAAATAGACATTTCTTCTCCTCTTGAGGTTTTAAGTCATTTTTGATAGCTGAAGTAAACATTATAATATTACCTGATGTGGTTCTCAATGTACATAAAGGAAATATTTAAGACAATTACAAAGGATATGCAGATGATGGACAGTAAAGGAGTTTAAAGGATGTAAAGGGATGTATCACTTCACTTTTAATTGGTAAAATGTTTACATTAGTAGACTTTTTCAAGTTATGCACATTAGAGTATAATTTAATAGCTAGAGCAACCACTAAAAAAACTATAGAAAAGCAGTAAATGCATGCATTGAAACAACACATTATACCCCACAAAGTAAATATAAATAAAATTGGGAAGAAAAAAAATATATAGAAAAAGATATACACAAAAAAATACTATAGAAAAATCAAAATGGAATTCCAAAAAATGTCAAGTAACACAAAAGAAGGCAGGAAAAAGAAACCAGGTAATAAAAAACAGAGAGAAAAAAGAAAAAAAAGAAAATAACAAACTTAAGCCCTAACATACCAATGATTACATTAAATGTAAATGGTCTAAATATACTAAGTCAGAGAAAGAAACTGCCAGAGTGGATTAAAAAACATGACAACTACTGGTTATCTACAAGGAACTCACTTCAAATACAATGCTATAGATAGGTTAAAAGTAAAAAGATCAAAATATATACAGCATACCAACAATAATCAAAAGGAAGAAGGAATGACTATATTAATATAAGAAAACTAAACATATACTTATCATATCAGCAATCATACTCCTAGGCATTTACTCAGATAAGTGAAAATTTATGTTTACATCAAAACCTATACATAATTGCTGATAGTAGTTTTATTTGTAATAGCCAAAAATCTTGTAAAACCGAAATATCCTACAATAGATAAATAATTAAACAAACTATGATGTATCCTTACCATGGAATACTATTCAACAATAAAAAAAAAAATTGATACAAGTTACAACTTGGATGTATCTCAGGGGTACTATGCAGATTGAAAAAAGCCTATTTCAATACTATATGATCTCATTTATTTAAAATCCTTGAAATGACAAAACCATAGAGATAGACAACAGATTAGTGGCTGCCAAGAGTGAAGGATGATGAATGAAAGAAAAATAGATGTGACTATTAATGGGCAGCACTAAGGAAATTTTTGTTGGGATAGAATACTTAAGTATCTTGATTGTGGAGGTGAAGTAAATCTACAAATGTGGCAAAATTACATAGAAATATCTGTACACATTATAGCTATTTCAGTTTCTTGGTTTCGATATTGTGCTATAGTTAAATATGTCACAATTGGAGAAAACTGAGTTAAAAGTACACTGGACCTCTCAGTACTATTTTGCAACTTCCTGTTAATTTATAATTAATTCAAATAAATAGTTAAACAAATAAAACAAAAATAAATAAATAAATAAAACGAAAACTTTAAAAAAGAGGCAGACGGGGATCTCAGAAATAAGAAATGAAACACAAAAAAGACCTAAAGGGAAAGTTGAGGAGAAACACAACAGTCCTACATGTGCATAAATGTGGGTCAGAGCAGAGAGAAGGCTCAGAAGAAATGTCCTCATGATGACACTGATTAAATGCCTGAAGTGTTTGATCATATTAAAAGTACTGTTAGAAAACTGGGGGAGAATATAGGGACAAATTAGTAATAAATACATATATAAATAAAGCAAACCAAAAAGGAGACATTATTTCCATGGGGGGAAAAAAAAGAACAGGATGTGAAAGAAAGAAAATGTGAACATAATGATGCAGATCTTCTGACGTTAGTATCTATAGCCATAATAATATATAAACACTGAAGATGATTTACCCAAAGCAGTCATATAGTTATATTACAAAGATGTGAACATGGCAAATGTGCTTATTGGAAGAGTAGATAGAATTTCATTCCAATCTTCCATTACAGTAAGTCAACAGATACACTCCAAAACTAAAAGACCAGGAAGTAGAAGGATAACTATATTATTTGACCAAAAAACAATAATTACAGTTGAAAGAATTGAGGGAAAGGGCTTATCTCTTTCGTAATAAGCAGTGTAAAAATATTTACTTAATCAAAGCTATATATACATATATAAAACACACTCTATGACTGCAACAAATTCTGTGCCCTTCCATTGCATGTGTAACAGCAACTCAAAGATCTTTCCAATGACGAAGCAAAAACTTTCATGCCTAAGTATTCTTAAACCTAGAGAAAACATTTTAATTTTGAATCAAAAGTTGATATTTTAAATAAAAACAGACTTATAAAAAAATTATACAAGTCAGTGGTTTTATCTTTAACTTCATATTCTAAGATGTCAACCTGCCAAACATAGAAACATTTCTACAAGGATGTCCTCTTGAAACTAGTCATAATGACATATTTCAAATCTGGGGGAAAAAAAAAAAATCAACAGACGTCAAAAACCTCAAGTCTAACCATTAAGCCAAACACTTTATACCCAAAGGTATATTTTCATTTGGAACCATCTGCTGAAAATCCAATTAGGTTAAGTAGAAAAGCAGAATTTACCAATGAAGAATATAACTCCCAGCTCCTTCACACAGCATTATTATTTATCATATCATGATCATGTCCTCAATGTAGTTTCTTTCTACTCTTTACCAGAGTAAATTCGATCACACTGTCTTTGGTTCAATGTTGAGTTGACATCAATTTAATATTTCCAAAACCTTCATGGCCAAGTGTCATTTCTTGCATCCAAATGGCCTTTTAGCAAAATTAGCTGACATAAAGCAGAAATGAAATTGTTTTTGAACTATGAATATACGTTACTGACTGCTCCCACTCTCACCTTTCCCTCCCAGACAATAATTGTTTAAACTATATATATGTACAGCAGTGGAGATGGGTTAGTTCGGTTCATCTAGACTAGTAGTTTTCAACCCTTATTGTGTATCAGAATCACCTGGGCAGATTAAAAAAAAAAAAAAGCCAAAAATGTTATCCCCCATTTAAAGTGTCAATTCAATGGACTTAAAGGTCTGTGCAGTCACCACCGCAATTAAAGAACATTTTCCTCACCCCCCCCAAAAAAAACAAACATGCCCATTAGTTATCCCCAGTCCTCCCTTTCCCCAGCTCTAAGTAACCACTAATCTA
>NW_007730668.1:111470-116337 GCF_000696425.1 Galeopterus variegatus
GTGTGTGTGTGTGTGTGTGTGTGTGTGTGTGTGTGTACATGTGTATGATGTCCACATTTCTTTGCTTGCTACAGAGGACTTCAGCCTCATTTTCTACTACTCCCAACTCATCACCAGAGCTCAAACATTGACAAATGACTAAATGTCATCCCAATCTGGAAATGCTTATCAAAGCCACCTTATCGATGTACAAATTAGTTCCTCTTACTGAACTGTACTCTCTTCTACCACTTCCTATCCAGTTTGTTTTACAAACTTCAACTGAAACACCTTCTCTTCAACNAGAGTATTTAGGAGAGCTCTTCCTCAGTAGTGAGTAATAATTAGTTCTTCACTGAGCACTGCTTCAGACCCACATAATAAGTCATAAAAACAGACTCTGAAAAGATTAAACTATTTACAAAAATATAAAGTATCTAATACCACCCAGTTAAATTCACAAGGTCATAAAGATTCCCAGCCATGCAAAGAGGAAAGTAAAGCAACCCATAATACGGGGAGGAATCAATCAATCAAAACAGATGAAGAACTGATCCATATATTGGAATTAGCAGAGAAGGATATAAAAATAGATGCTTTAACTGTATTGCATATGTTCAAAAAGTTAGAGACATAGAAGACATAAAAGAGAACAAAATTGAAAGCGATGTCTAAGATAAAATATATACCGGATAAAATTAATAAGATTAGATTTTGCAAAAGACAAGATTAATGAAACTTAAGGCATAGCAGTAGAAACTATTGCAAGTGAAAAAGGAAAAAAAAAAGAATCTGTACCAATAAAAAGATCACAAGTAGCAAGACAGCTTCAAGCAGCCTACTTTATGTGTAGTTTGGTTCACAAAAGAGAGAGGAGGTGATAAACAGAAAAAAGCATTTGANTATGCAGATGATGGACAGTAAAGGAGTTTAAAGGATGTAAAGGGATGTATCACTTCACTTTAATTGGTAAAATGTTTACATTAGTAGACTTTGTCAAGTTATGCATATTAGAGTATAATTTAATAGCTAGAGCAACCACTAAAAAAACTATAGAAAAGCAGTAAATGCATGCATTGAAACAACACATTATACCCCACAAAGTAAATATAAATAAAATTGGGAAGAAAAAAAATATATAGAAAAAGATATACACAAAAAAATACTATAGAAAAATCAAAATGGAATTCCAAAAAATGTCAAGTAACACAAAAGAAGGCAGGAAAAAGAAACCAGGTAATAAAAAACAGAGAGAAAAAAGAAAAAAAAAGAAAATAACAAACTTAAGCCCTAACATACCAATGATTACATTAAATGTAAATGGTCTAAATATACTAAGTAAGAGAAAGAAACTGCCAGAGTGGATTAAAAAACATGACAACTACTGGTTATCTACAAGGAACTCACTTCAAATACAATGCTATAGATAGGTTAAAAGTAAAAAGATCAAAATATATACAGCATACCAACAATAATCAAAAGGAAGAAGGAATGACTATATTAATATAAGAAAACTAAACATATACTTATCATATCAGCAATCATACTCCTAGGCATTTACTCAGATAAGTGAAAATTTATGTTTACATCAAAACCTATACATAATTGCTGATAGTAGTTTTATTTGTAATAGCCAAAAAACTTGTAAAACCAAAATATCCTACAATAGATAAATAATTAAACAAACTATGATGTATCCTTACCATGGAATACCATTCAACAATAAAAAAAAAAATTGATACAAGTTACAACTTGGATGTATCTCAGGGGTACTATTCTTGTAAAACCGAAATATCCTACAATAGATAAATAATTAAACAAACTATGATGTATCCTTACCATGGAATACTATTCAACAATAAAAAAAAAAATTGATACAAGTTACAACTTGGATGTATCTCAGGGGTACTATGCAGATTGAAAAAAGCCTATTTCAATACTATATGATCTCATTTATTTAAAATCCTTGAAATGACAAAACCATAGAGATAGACAACAGATTAGTGGCTGCCAAGAGTGAAGGATGATGAATGAAAGAAAAATAGATGTGACTATTAATGGGCAGCACTAAGGAAATTTTTGTTGGGATAGAATACTTAAGTATCTTGATTGTGGAGGTGAAGTAAATCTACAAATGTGGCAAAATTACATAGAAATATCTGTACACATTATAGCTATTTCAGTTTCTTGGTTTCGATATTGTGCTATAGTTAAATATGTCACAATTGGAGAAAACTGAGTTAAAAGTACACTGGACCTCTCAGTACTATTTTGCAACTTCCTGTTAATTTATAATTAATTCAAATAAATAGTTAAACAAATAAAACAAAAATAAATAAATAAATAAAACGAAAACTTTAAAAAAGAGGCAGACGGGGATCTCAGAAATAAGAAATGAAACACAAAAAAGACCTAAAGGGAAAGTTGAGGAGAAACACAACAGTCCTACATGTGCATAAATGTGGGTCAGAGCAGAGAGAAGGCTCAGAAGAAATGTCCTCATGATGACACTGATTAAATGCCTGAAGTGTTTGATCATATTAAAAGTACTGTTAGAAAACTGGGGGAGAATATAGGGACAAATTAGTAATAAATACATATATAAATAAAGCAAACCAAAAAGGAGACATTATTTCCATGGGGGGAAAAAAAAGAACAGGATGTGAAAGAAAGAAAATGTGAACATAATGATGCAGATCTTCTGACGTTAGTATCTATAGCCATAATAATATATAAACACTGAAGATGATTTACCCAAAGCAGTCATATAGTTATATTACAAAGATGTGAACATGGCAAATGTGCTTATTGGAAGAGTAGATAGAATTTCATTCCAATCTTCCATTACAGTAAGTCAACAGATACACTCCAAAACTAAAAGACCAGGAAGTAGAAGGATAACTATATTATTTGACCAAAAAACAATAATTACAGTTGAAAGAATTGAGGGAAAGGGCTTATCTCTTTCGTAATAAGCAGTGTAAAAATATTTACTTAATCAAAGCTATATATACATATATAAAACACACTCTATGACTGCAACAAATTCTGTGCCCTTCCATTGCATGTGTAACAGCAACTCAAAGATCTTTCCAATGACGAAGCAAAAACTTTCATGCCTAAGTATTCTTAAACCTAGAGAAAACATTTTAATTTTGAATCAAAAGTTGATATTTTAAATAAAAACAGACTTATAAAAAAATTATACAAGTCAGTGGTTTTATCTTTAACTTCATATTCTAAGATGTCAACCTGCCAAACATAGAAACATTTCTACAAGGATGTCCTCTTGAAACTAGTCATAATGACATATTTCAAATCTGGGGGAAAAAAAAAAAATCAACAGACGTCAAAAACCTCAAGTCTAACCATTAAGCCAAACACTTTATACCCAAAGGTATATTTTCATTTGGAACCATCTGCTGAAAATCCAATTAGGTTAAGTAGAAAAGCAGAATTTACCAATGAAGAATATAACTCCCAGCTCCTTCACACAGCATTATTATTTATCATATCATGATCATGTCCTCAATGTAGTTTCTTTCTACTCTTTACCAGAGTAAATTCGATCACACTGTCTTTGGTTCAATGTTGAGTTGACATCAATTTAATATTTCCAAAACCTTCATGGCCAAGTGTCATTTCTTGCATCCAAATGGCCTTTTAGCAAAATTAGCTGACATAAAGCAGAAATGAAATTGTTTTTGAACTATGAATATACGTTACTGACTGCTCCCACTCTCACCTTTCCCTCCCAGACAATAATTGTTTAAACTATATATATGTACAGCAGTGGAGATGGGTTAGTTCGGTTCATCTAGACTAGTAGTTTTCAACCCTTATTGTGTATCAGAATCACCTGGGCAGATTTAAAAAAAAAAGCCATAGATGTTATCACCCATTTAAAGTGTCAATTCAATGGACTTAAAGGTCTGTGCAGTCACCACCGCAATTAAAGAACATTTTCCTCACCCCCCCCAAAAAAAACAAACATGCCCATTAGTTATCCCCAGTCCTCCCTTTCCCCAGCTCTAAGTAACCACTAATCTAACCCCCCCCAAATAAAACATGCCCATTAGTTATCCCCAGTCCTCCCTTTCCCCAGCTCTAAGTAACCACTAATCTACCTTCTGTCCTATGGATTTGCCTATTCTGGACATTTCATATGAACAGAATCATCCAAAAATCACCTTTTGTGTCTAGCTTCTTTTACTTAACAGAAATTTCATCCATGTTGAACTATGAATCAGCACTTCGTTCCCTTTTATTGCAAACAATATTCCATTCTGTGGATACACCACATTTTATTTATCCATTCATCAGTTGCCAGACATTTGGATTGTTTCTACTTATTGGCTATTGCGAATAATTCTGGACAACCATTCCTGTACATGTTTTTGTGTGGATATATATTTTCATTTCTCTCTAATTGGAATCTCTGGGTCGTATGGTAACTTTGTGCATGACCTTTTTAGTAACTGCCAAACTGCTTTCCAAAGAAGCTACATCATTTTATACACCCAACAGCAGTGTACAACACTTCCAATTTCTCTCCATTCTCACCAACACTTGTTATGATATGAACTGTCATTTTATTATAGCCATACTAGTGTGTGCTCCCAGACAGTTTAATTCAATTGATACAGCTGTTGTACCTAGGCAGTACGTTTATTTGTTTTTATATCTCCAGGTTGAGATTGGAAGTCTAGCCGCTATCCAGCCTCTATCAGATAGTGCTTCATGTGACAAGCAATGACTGCCTAAGAATAACAGTTATATCTCTAGCCTTGAACTTGGAAAGCCATATCTGCCAAGTGGAGACAAATTAAACAAGCCAGTGACCAAGTGAGGGGTGTGTGTGTGTGTGTGTGTGTGTGTGTGTGTGTGT